>NW_007578893.1:53250-120680 GCF_000690725.1 Stegastes partitus | reverse complement strand
CAGGAAGGACATTGATTTCATCCAGGACACTGAGAAAGAGGAAGATCTTTGGACTCCTTTTGATTCTATTTTCATGTTCAGGTTTTTGATGGCTCCAGCAGAACATGAACCATGACCTGCTGATTTTTGCTCATTTAGCTGACATTATTTCTTCTTCTTTCCTCTACAGCTGTCCATCTTGAAAGTCATCAGCGTCCTCAGTCCAGATCTCACCAGTGTGGTGAAGTTCTACGAGCAGTTTCACCTCTTCAGGTGAGGAATCAGGTTTTAGTGGTTCCTGTCAACACATGATTTTAAACTAATACCTGAATGTTGCTGGAAACATTCTGACAACTTCTTAATCCCTGTTGATTCGCTGCAATGCGATGATATTGGCGTTAGGGGTGGCACTGTGGTGGTTTTCTACTTTATTGTCCTTCTATCCGTCTAGTTTGACAAGGATTCCTTCTTTTGCTGTTAAACGTAATTTTCTCCACTAGAATTAAACACCCATATGCTCTCGGTGTGGGTGTTTGCTCCCACCACATCAAAGCCCATTTCTATCCGACTGTGGGGGGACAACAGCAGCTTTTCTTTCTCTCAAATCCAGAAACTCTCGGTGGACACACAAAGAACTCTCCATCTCTCTATTTCTTTCTGTCTCTCCCTCTCCCTCTCTTGCTCTCATGCCAGGACAGAAAGGCTGGCATTGTTTTCTGTTGAGCAGGCATGGATCTCTCATCACACATGAGGGAATCTTTTTTTTTTTTGATGGGGTTGTGAAAGCGAGGGAGGGAGGCTCACCATTTAGCTGGAATGCAAAAATGTAGAAGCAGGGGGGTGAGACTGGACAGCCTGCCAACTAGATAGAGAATAAAAATGTAACATGGGGGTGAAGAACATAGATGATAGGAGGAGAAAAAGTAGGTGCAACACAGCAGCAGACAGGTTATGGATGAATTCATCCTCTGGTGAGCATGATTACCAGCTTAGTTGCCACTTTATGAATTAAGAAAGAAAAGTGACTTGGGGAAGCTGATGCAAGCAACATGCTTAAGAACTGCATGGCTCATAGTTGTAGGTATCTTGCTCTAGCTTTAGACAAGCTGCCAGCTGACTCTCATCCTTGGAGCCTGCTTGCTGGTGGATCACAAACTTACAGTGTAACCACGGTGGTCGTGCAGTCCAGGCTCATGTCCAGCAGCCGTCAGTCCTTTGGGACAAACAAGCTGATGGTTTAAACAGTCTGGGGGCCTTCTCAGAGAATGCAGAGATAATCAGGAATGTGAAGACAGAGAATAGGATGGGTCACTTCATCTGAGGAGAGCATCCATCCACCATTCCTTTTACATTTATCCAAACATGATGTCTTGGTCTGCCTGCTGCTCAGAGGGTACTTGTCATTCATGTGGTCATTGCACAGCTACATGAACACCAGTGTTCATTTTTTTTCAACCAAAACTGCCACAAAAATATTTGTTGACCAGCTTGTTTCATACAAAAAAACAACAAAAAATAAACAAAAAAGCTAAAACTGTGATAGAAAGTATGCTTCTTTTTTTTTTAAATTAACAACTAAAAACTAAACAATAAAGTGTTACTGAATGATTCACATGTATCTGTACAGCACAATGCTGAATTTACCATTAACTGCTTTGGAGTGAAAAAACTAAACTGCACAATGTCAAGATGCCAGTAAAGGAATAGACGACTGTAATAAACAGAGTCGAAGAAGCTGAAACAAAAACAGCTGTGCCACCTTTTCTTTTTTTTAAAAAAGAGGCAAACTTTGACCATCTTGTGAGAGAAAAGGGGAAAGAAGTCCTCAGGAATTGTTTTCACCTGGTAGAGCTGTAATAATTATTGGCCATGTTTATGGTGTTGGAAGACAGTGATGTGGAAACAGCTGATCAGTCATGTGAACTAAACGTTCGCTACATCAGAGCTGATTCCAAAAAGGTGTTTCCAGCTCCAGTGAAGCACATGAACTCCTCTTCAAATAGTCAAAAACCACCTCAAGCAAGCTTAAAAACAATTTAATAAATTTTGCAGTTTCCATGAACAGAAAAATGCATCATGGAAACATGGCTGATGGGAAAAAGTCATCATGTGGGATGTGTTGACAGCGATCATACATACACACTTGAATGCACTTCAGTACACCTCATCAGGAGAAGCTACAGCATCCTTGTTTCCTTTCTCCCTTCTGTCAAGCACTTTCAACCACTGTTTCTAAAAATGCTCTATAAATAAAGTTTTCTGACTTGCATGACCTCATCTGGTCACACTCTGGTTAAAAACAGATACAAGACCCACGACCTCCCTGTCAGAAAGGTCAAACTGTTTAGGAACACATTTAGACCCTAAAGGTTCAAAGATCTGTGTTGATGTAATTGAACTGACAGCTCCTACTGACAGCCTGCTACAGGTTTGGTCATGTGTTCAAACGAATTGGCCTGAGAATAGATGCAGTCTGTAGCCACGGGCAAGACACGGTGCCGATGAGACGCTTTATGATCACCGCAGAAAAATGCAGAAATGCTGGAAACAGCAACAAGGATGGAAATGAAAAGAGAGGAAGGAGGTATTAAAGCTGAGTAGGTGTGTCAAGAACTTCCTTGTAAACACACCTGGCTGCTTTATGGAGGTCCAGCGGGCCTCTGTGTGCACATATGAGCAGAGGACAGAACTAAACAACCGGCTGGTCTTTGTCCCCTTTGTCAGTTACAAAGACCCTTTGGAAGTTGGAAGAGTCGGATCAGCTAAATCATATGAAGGCAAAAACTCTGAACAAACACAGCATAGCAAGATTTTTAAATATGTACACACACACACACACACACACACACACCTCTTACCTTGAGGGCCCTGGTGCTGGGCACATTTCTAGCTCTGGGGCAGTGTCTGGACTTTGAGGAGTAAGCCTCGTCATGGTCCTTGTTCTTTCCCTCAGCTTTCTCTTTCTATCTCGCCACATCTTTCTCTGTGCTCTCTTCTCTCTTTCACTGAGGTTTGACACCTTGTTTGTTCTTTATCTAATTTGTTCATCTAGCTTTCTTACCGTGTGTCCCTCCTGTTACAATGAAAAACAGTAACAGGGGACAGAAACAGGGGAGAGATTAAACGCTAACATCATCCATTACCACTCGTGATGAAAAACAAGTTTACACTTGGTGAAAAGTATGGATGATTTTTTTTTTACACATTTTTAAACAACTCAGTGTAAATGTGTGATCAAGACAGACAATAATTGAGAGGAGTGCAACACTAAGTATTGTACATTCCACCTGTACAAATAGGTACGGCTATAGTTGCATGATGACTATCTGCAGGTAGAGCTGCACAGATCATGAAGGTGAGTACTGCTGACCCTTGTTAACTCTCCTCTCTGTGAAAAAAACAACACTTTTAATGTCATCTTCAATTTTTAGTCAAGCTCCGTAACACAAATTAGACATAATAATGTGATTAGCCAGCAGATAGTGAGCTTAATAACCTGTAAATGCTGTCCAAAGTGCACCTGGTCAAAACCAACACACACTCCTTTTACACAGAAAGAAAGAAGGAATTAGAAGTTGGGTCACGCAGCGAGGCCTCCAACATGGCTGCCAGATGATGGAGTACATCGCTGAAAAATACTCAGCAGGAGCTTTACTGACACCGTATAAGACAAATGACAGCAAATGAAAAAGGAAGTGAGACAGAGAGCGAGAAGAGATAGCAGGATGACGGAGGAGGAATATTAGGACAGGCGCTGCAGATACTTTCTCTCTTGCCTCTATCTTGTCCAGTCAGCTGCCACCACACAGCTCTGCTCGCCTCTCCTGAGGTCTGATAATGGAGTCTGTCGGAAAATCCTCCGTCTGCTGGGACATCATTCTTTCTATTCCTCTGCATTTCTTCTCTGTCTGTCTGTCTAACTTCATTAGTATTTCTCCTCATAATTCCTCCCTCTTATCTTCCTCATGCCCTGTCAGTCGCTGGCTGAGTTTCTTCTCACACACACACACTAGAAATTGTCAGACCTTTTCTGTCTGCATTATACTAAAAGTGCACAATATGTCGCAAATCTTAGGCCCTGTTTACACGTAGCAAAAACAGTGACATTTCAATGCGTCTGGGCCTTTTGTTTACACGTAAATGAAGCTACAAGTCACTGAAAACTGTGGCCAAAGTGGAGATTTGGAAAAGTTCCATCTTTACGTTTGCATGTAGACAGAAGGGTCGTTCATGTTGCCACTGGTTGGCTGGCTTAAATCCACTCTTGAGCCTGTGGGTGGTTGATATGTCATCGTAGTCGTAGTTTCCGTAACAAAGTATTTTTTCCAGGGTGAGGGAGTTAGCCCCACGCTCAACCCCAAACCTGGAGGACCAGGGGATCACTCTTCGTTTCGTCCCTACCTTTCGACCTGTTCGGCATGGGTGGCCCTACCAGGAGATTAATACTCCCGCCGACATAGCTCTAGAGGTCATTGGGACACGTGGCCCTATTTCCCACTAGGGAGGATGGGGATAAGTAAGTAAGTAAGTAGACAGAAGGAGACGGAGTTTGACGTCACATTGTGCGACAAAACCGTCATATGTGTGCGACCATGTTTACAGTTTGGCTACTGTGATAGAAATGGATGCTGTTAAAGCAGTGCTTGTTTTTACGTTTTTATTTTTACGTACCACATTTAGGATTAGCTCCACTTCTCTGTCGGTCCAAACAAACAACCCTCGCGCCATTATCGTTGAAGTAACAGGAAGTAATTTGTGCCATTCGTTGTTGTGTTTTTTCCAGGATTCTGGTTAGCTGGCATGGCTTTATGCGTCTCGTTACACTGCCCCCTATAGGTCTGGCATGCTCATAGCAGCTCTTGTGTTTATGCAGGTTTGTGTAAAAGAAGATTTAACAAAAACAAACGATCTGCTGTGAACAATGCTATTTTTGAAAACGTAGTTGTGAATACCCGGCGATGTGTAAACGTGGCCTTAGACAACAGAAACAATACAAAAGTCAGTGTAGTGGTTTATGTCTGCTGCACTTCAGCTAACCGTATGAAAACAGTCAGCGCTATAAGAATGATACACGTGTAGAAGTTTCTGCAGTGGCCGTTATTCACATCAGTGCTCAGGAAACTGACAGCTGAAGATAAATTCTTGCCATTTCAGGCAGTTTGCAGTGTTTACTGTATTGTTTTTCTCTGCTGGAAACAGCCCAAGCCAAATGACACATTCTGTTTTTAGAAAGTAACCACAGAAATGCAGTAAACCGGAGCCATGGGAAGCAGGGTGGATCCACTATAGGTTCCTTTTCAGACAATACAACACGCTCATATACTGCATGCTATAAGAGGAGCTGTAAATTGTCTAAAAACTCGCTGCTGATGGTGCAACACACCGAGCGGAGCACTTTCAAATAACTCCATAAATCCTCCCAAGTACAATGAGTGACTTTCTTCAGCTGTATTTACGCGCCTCAGCTGAGTGTTGTAAACTAACGGGACGAGATGAGGTAACTGGTTTAGATGCAACATCATAACAACAATGACAAGACAGTTAAATGTATGAAAACCTCAAGACAGATTATACAAGTCTGCCTTTATGGACACACACAGCCAAACAGACATTCAGCTCAGAGTGAGGAGTGAATTTATAGCAGTGAAGTGGTGGCAGAGCAGCTTATATACAACGTATATGAAACCACCGAGTGACAACACCCAGCAGACAGTCCCTCTGGACTCCTATAGTTTGGTTATATCAACAGACATAAACCCTCTTGGATCCAGAGTGTGTTTTTTTTTTAATCCATTTTCAAATATTGCTGAGCATGACTAGAGAGAATGGAGCCAGAACATTTTGCTAAATTAATAAAAACTGTTTCTGCCAGAACATATATGAATCTTACGCCAGTCATGACTAAAACACATGCAGCTCATTACTAATGTCAGAAGTTTTATGTATTATGGTGAATGCTCAAATCATCAGACTTCCCTGAAAGTGACGTTAGAAAGGTTTAGGAGCAAAAGATTGCTTCTAAAATAGCAACCACATTTTAACGGCAGGCATATAATGGAAGCAATAACAGAAAAACACTGTAAATATATTATAATTTGTCTTAAAAGCAGGAAAAAAAATGTAATTCATGATGATAAAATTATAATTAAATCCCTTTAATGGAGAAATTATAGCAAGTAAGTTACAAAAAAGCAAAAGTAAATCAAAAACTTAATGGTGGACATATTTTATAAGGTTGGCCTGTTCTGTTTCAGTCCACATGTAAATTAATGGGTTTTGTTGTTGTTTGCCTGTGCAGCCCGCTCAGCCCATAGTTATGATGACTTGAAAAATAAGCTCGCTTTTCTACAGTGAGGGAAAGCTGTATAAATACCAAGCCTCCGAGGATTCAAAGTTTAGCACAGAAACTATAAAAATCAGCCTTGTTTGCAGTTGCAGGTGTCTTGTCATCAGTTTTACCGACATCTCTGTTCTAATGGAGGTCTATGGGGAAAAATGCTTTCTCAGCTACGGAGGGTTTTTTCGCAGCCACAGGGACAAATTAGCAGCATGGTTGAGTGGCGGCGCTACATCCAGCTCTCTCATTACATCCATTAGCTAGACACAGACACAGGGGCTTGTTTTGTCACTTGCAAATTGCAGATACATGTGCGAAACAATCTACAATCCTTTCCTGTGCTAATGCATGGGTTGAGAGTGAGGTGTTTCTTTTAATGAGTTAAAAGTGGAAAAATTATGGTGAGAGAAGATGATTTCATGTTGCAAGTCACAATTTGTATGCTGGCAGTTTTCATGAAACAGTTCCCTGGTCCTGTTGAGGCAGTTCTGCCTCTGTTTGATTCATGAAAAGGTGGTCCGATCTGGTTGCAAGACCTTTTTCACAGCAGATGTTTTGCCTTTTCATAATACAGGTGAAATCAGTTTGAGTTCCATCACACGTCCCAGGAAGCCACAACACTGAGCCAAAATGCACAACACAAAGATCCTAGAACGAGCTGGACAAAATGGAATGAGGTGTTGATAAGTCAAGCTGAACTGCTATTACAGACAGAAGGCACAAAGATAACATTACAGAGGAGGTTCCCAGTCTGATATCAAAGTCTGTCCTTGGTTGACCGCTGAATCATCTGGCTGGACCTGGGAGCTAATGCGTGACCTCTCATAGTTTACACTACCGTCCTGGAATTTCTGAAATTTCATGGAATGCTTTAGAAATGTATCCAGATGGAGGAGACCAGGGAACACGATGTTGACTTCAGACATCTTTGGGAACCCAATGAGACGCAGGAAGAAGTCCAACTATGGAATTTGAACATGGCAAATCATATCCTTGAACTTTTCTCTGCTATGTAATATACAACAGACTGCATAGGCAGCATTGCTCCGTACTACAGGGGTGGCATCCAAACCCAGACCTAAACATAGCATTTACAAGCTTTATGAGCCCATCCGAATAGCTCTGGTTAGTGGTGTCTTTAGTTGTGGTGTCTCAGTGCTTGAAGAACAACTGCTGCAAAAACAGCAACAGCTTTCTCTTTGAGAGCTTTGATCGCTCATCATGTTGCAAATCCGCTGGACATCATGTACAAACAGTGAAAAAAAAAAAATGTGATTGAAGTATTGAGGAATATGAGATAAGTGGAGTTAGTGTAGTAACTCTTAACGGTTTTAAAAGGTCCAAATGAATTTTTGTGATTTCGATGCCACAGCATATAAAGATCCAAACTGACTTGTAAAATGTTTATGAGAGCAACCTTAATTAACTACGCACTCTTGCAAATGAACACACATTCCCGTCTCTTCAATCTAAACCTTTGTCAAGACCTGAAGCAGATGAGTGTTTAAAGAGGTACATGCCCAGATACACAGTGAAGGACAGAAAAAGAGTCAGCAGGAAGAGTGTGACAGATAAAGGAAGAAGAAGACATACAGAGAGGTTTCATTCAGCAGTCTGAGTGTCACTATATGTAGATTTCCTGCACAGCGAGCCGAGCCAGGAACCTCTTCCTGTTGGCGGCACAGACCAAGGTCAGGATCGGCCTCTGCTGTGGGACAACACTGACCTCAAATATGAACCCTGCTCAAGCCTGTTATTGTCACATCTGCTCAGACTTTAAAGAAGTTTCACTGCTTGGTGGAAGCGGCAGTGCAACATGACTTCCACCTCATTGCATCATGTTTATTTCCTCTTATCTTAAAAAAAAAAATATATATATATACTGTACATTTACATTGTCCTGTTCCTCATAAATATGAAGCTACTTGTCCAACATACACAGACATATCTCCACAGTGCTGGACAATGGTCTGACTTCACCTCATTATCATCCCGCTATAGAAGGAAACCATGCTATGGCTTGTTTTGATTTGTTTCAGCCAACCACAATCAACTTGGGCGGTGTTATGGTCAGGATAAAGCGATGGTGCTCAAGCCAAATAGTGAGCACTGGGATTAAAATCGCTAAATCACCAAGAAAGAAAAAAAACAAGTATTTAGGGTGATACGTTGATTTTCACAGGGGATTCTGAAAATGGTAACCCACAGCTGAAGGAGAAGAGAAAGCCACATGAAATATCTGGCATGAATGGCAAACAAGTTTACATCTACTGAGTCAGACAGGAAATGGTTAGCTTAGCTTAGCATAACACTCCATGACACCATAACACCATAACTTCTGTCTTTGGGTTTTTCATGAATAAAAATGCTTGTTGATAGACTTTGCACTGTTGGATAGTGCTAGGCTACCTGCATCTGTCGCTAGTTTTTATGCTAAGCTAATATACCTATTATGTTTTTAACCATAGTTATCTCGCCAGCTGTGTTTCCAGCCACACCAGATACATGTTTTTAACAAGCATCAAAGGGCAGACACACACAGTTAGCAACTAGCTGTTAAGCTAAGTGTAGCATTTTGTGGCTAATTTCCTCAGACGTTGGTGGAGACCAGAACAGAGCTAAAAGAACGGTGAATATTGTCCTTATATATATACCAAAAGAACACAAACACTGCTCCAAAAAAACTTATAGGATTGTTAGTTAAAAAAAAAAAATAAATAAAATAATAATAATAAAAAAAGGACACAGCTTTCCAACATGGCTTCATAAAACTTCAAACTGTCAAAGTTGCTAAGGTTCTTCTTGAGTTTAACATATTAGTCAGTAATAATAAGGTTAACTAATCGGCTGCCTGCGAGAGGCCAAAATAATTAATGTATGCAGCTCTAATGGAGACGGCTCCAAGGACGCACAGTTGTAAAGTCACAGCCTCAGCGTTGGTTTGAACCGAAGAACCAGTTGTTGTTTGAATGTTTTGACTGTATGAATCAGCCTAATCTGCTCAGAAAAGCTCCTTGGTGGCCATCAATTCATTGGTGCAGGAAAGGATTTCTTTTGGGATATGCTCTGTTTTTCAATGAGATTTGGTTTGGAAACCACTTCAATGACAAGACAGCCTTTCATCATGATCCTATTCCAATCAATGAACCATGTGTTGACAACAAAACTGCCCCAGGGTTGAAAATTAATGCTTAAAAAAAAAAAATCTATGAAGCTGCATCCAGGACCTTCCACCAAATGAAGGTCATTCATATTTTTTGTGGTTTGAGTGATGAATCATATTTGGCTCTGAATAATATTTTCACACAGATAAAAAACAATCCTAAATGCCTCACTTATTAAAATGTAAATGTATGCATGGTGAGATAGCAGTGTATCCGTCGTGGCCTGATAACGTGAGTAAACACAGAATCATTATTCTGGCATGAAACGCTACTCGTTGGAGGGACGCCATTATCAGCAGGCAGCTAAACACACCAGCTGCCCCGTCTGTGTGTCGTGTACAGACACAGAGCGGTATGAACACACATGCATACCTCTACACACAGACACACTGGAGTGGTAGGAAATGAGAGGTTACAGAAATGCTAGTAATTCTGACTAAGAGCGGGAAGAAAAAAGGAAGGTGAATGAATCTACCTTCACCTTCCTCAGTAACTACTACTGAGGTGCCCTGAAGCTAGACAACAGTTTGACTGATTGACAGTGGTCACACAGGGATGAAAAACAGCCTCATGCTCAGGTGACTTTCTTCATATAATTACAGGTTACAACCTAAAAACATAAGTAAAGAGCAAATAGCACAAGATGAAAACCCGGCTGATTATCTGTAGTGTTTGTCTTCAAAGTGTGAAACTGCAGCGTAGCAGATCTGAGGATCAGAGGGCCTGTCATTATCAGATTATTGTCTCCAGTGACAGTAGAAATTATACCTCAGAGCATCCATGAAAGAATACTTGTTGTCATTATCCAAACCACTGTTATCCAACACAGCGAAATGGCAACTTTGACTAAAACACCGAGCTGGAACCACAGGCACACATGACTCAGTTTCTCTGGCTGCTTCTTTACTAGAGTGTAGGAGTGGAAACTATTGTAAAGCATCTTTTTTTTTTTTTACTTTTTGAAAAGCACACTTGTGTTTCTTACAGTAAATTATTAAAAGTAAATTTGACTCACTGCCACTGCTCTACACATGTTTTCCACTTGGTCTGTTCCTGGAAGCTGCTGGTGTTAAAGGAATACTGTGATACTCCAAAGACACAGATAGTTAACAAATTAAAGAGAAGCACTTAAATTAGGTAGAATTACTACCACTCAGTCAGCGCTTTTCTACCTTAGTGGCACTCAAAGCGCTTTGCAATGTGTTTCTCACATTCATACACCAGTGGTAAGGCGGTGCCTGCCATTGGGAGCAACTTTGGGTTCAGTGTCTTGCCCAAGGACACTTTGACTGTGGAGGGGCGGGGGATCGAACCGCCAACCATAGACTGTATAAAAGATGGACGTAGCTTCCGTGACGTCACCCATTGGTTTCTGCACTGAGAAAATGAAGCCAGGGTTTTGCTGCTTCCTGGTTGACATCTTGGATTTTTGGAGCCAGTGACGCAAAAATCATCAGAGGGCGGGCGGAGCCATAGGAGCAGCGATTGGTCAGACGGATTGAGAGGCGGGCCCTCTCTGCCCGCCCACATTTACCACCTTCTGCTCGCTTCGTCTGCATCGTTGCTGCCGACTGTCAATCAAGCCAGCCACGCCTCTTGCCCCACAAAATGTTGACGATTTTTAAAAACATTCAGTATTGATTTATTTTCAGATTGGCCACCGGATCTCTGGATTTGACCATGAAAACTAATGAGAAAAAAATCCTGAGCTGTAGGAATGCAGTACTTCGTGATCTGTGATCACTTCTTTTCCAATTCAAGTCTATGGGAGCCAGGGCTTTTTGGAGCCAGCAGCTAGCAGACGTAGTGATATTGCAGGTTTTTGACACTTCCGGGTTGGCTTCATTACTCAGGGCCAGTTGCTACGTCCATCTTTTATACAGTCTATGCCGCCAACCTTAGAATCAGAGGACAACCACTCTACCACCTGAGCCACAGCCACCCATGTCTAAGTTCATCAAGAGAAATGAAAACCAATCAAATTCATGTTCACATTTGGCAACTAAAGCTGATGCTGACACAACACACAGTCACATACATGACAGTAGACGGTGTTCTAAGTATGACGCTGCTGCAAAGCTACAAATTCTAAAAAGAAAAGTGGATGCTAAACACACATCTTCCATCCAGCACCACAACAGATCCACACAGTCAGCACAGATTAGTGTCATCATATTAGCATCTGACCAAATGTGAAATATTGCCACAATCTCAACCTTTACCTTCACTCTTATGATGTCATGGGGGATTTGACATTTGTCCTTCTGGATATGAAAAATCATCACTTCTTTTTTTTTTTTGGAATCCTTCATGTGAATTCTAGTCTTAATTCCTCTGTCAATTCCTTGTTTGTCTGCAGGAAATGTAAAAATTACCAAACCGAATTTAACGAAATGAGTATGTGCAGAGGAAGAACCCTTTACATTTTGGAGCAGATCACTTTTTTAACATTTACCAGACACGGCATTGGTTGTCATGGAGGACCATGCTTTCTGAGTGTCCTATCAGTTTTTATGATGTCACAGTGACCTTTGACCTCCAAATACTACTCAGTTCATCATTAAATTAACGTTTGTGCCAAATTTTTAGAAAGTCCGTCCTGCCGCTCCTGAGATATTTGACTGAGGATGCCGAAATATTTTTTGCAGTAAATGTGCAAATATTCAGTATCAGAAGAAATAGTTTGGCACCACAGTTCAAACTAGTGAGAAGGGAATCGATATATGTAAGAAAGAACGACTCAAAGGCATAATGCCCTTCGTCTCTGAGAAAAAGAGCAAATGCAGACACTTCTCCAAATAGATGGTAACATTTTTATATGGTATGTGTTCTTGGTGTCTCATTAGCAGATGTCTTCAACGTTTTCATCGTTAAGATATCACAAAATGGTTAAACACCTGGAATACATTAGTGAGAGTAACTGTCCCTGTACACTTCCCCTGACTCCATCCTTTCTCCACCTTGAGCAGTGGGGCTGTACAGGGAAACCAGTGGGACTGAGTGACTGGGAATGTGGTATTCCAGTGGTATTCCATTGCTCATTGGCTCCGTTGACTTTTGGCTCAGTGTTTCCTAAAGACGTGGAGCTGGACAGGCATTCCAGCCTTGCGGGGACAAAGAGGCTCTTTCAACAGCAGTAATCCTCTGGAGGAGGAGTGGGAACGCTGCTGGCCTGCTGCTGCATACTGGACAACAGGACCCACACTAAGGTTCATACACTACATGAACACAACACACAGAGACGGGGGACATTAAGTTTATAAATTTGAGAGTTATGTGTATGTGGCATTTCTGTCCAGGAACATGTTGTTTTGCATGGATATCAACCTTGAGACGACCAACGTTCCTGACAAAGACTCAACAATAAACCAAACCATAAAGTGAAATAAGAGTCCATTAATGACCTTCAAAATAGATAAATGGCCCTAATCCCAACCAAAGATCCACTTCCTTGTTTTTCTTCTTTGGGGCTTTTTCGCTGTCTCACACAGTTTTATTGCCAAATGGTGTTTGATGATGAAGTCGCAACAACTATTGCGCTGTCATATCAGCAGCATCATCCATCTCTGTGACAACTGAGCAAACACCATGCATTTATAAAGACCATGACCATGTTAAAGGCTCCAGCAAAAGGACTTTGAGTTGAACTGCTGTTTCAAACAATTTCTTCTGATTCTAAATATTTGCACATTTAATGCAAAAAACATCTTGATATTCTTGGTGTGGATACTCCACTGCAGCCATGGCCAGTGCTCAAGGGCCTCAAGTAGACACTGTTTCATTTTAACAGGTCACTAGCCCAACAGGTTGGCACTGGGAACCACCGTTTCAGTCAACCCATTTATTAGTGGTATTAACAGGGAAAGTGCCCTTGGTGCCTCTTTCCTTAAGAAGGCACCCACTAGTGGCCATTGAAATTTTGATAGAAACAAAACATGAGGCGACATAACTATACTAGCAGAGCTTCAAATGGCAGCTTTCCATTGCAGAAACTCATGGAGGCACAAAGTGATGGCAATGTTTAAAGGATTGTCCCGTTATTGGCAATTTCAGCCCAACTGTTTCTACTGCAGTGTAGGATCCGACTGCTTTACTACAACGTTAGGTCAAAGTGTTCCAACACAACAACAAATAGTAGTTACTAGATGTAAATCCAGTTCTATGAGTGCATAGGAAATATGGTTCATTTTAAGTTGTCGTTGGTGATGTTGAGAAGAAGACTTCTGCTTGGTCAAGACATCGAAAGACCAGAAAAAACAGTGCTCTGAAGTCCCTACCCTGGAGTGAATGCTTTTTGTCTCCCTTGAAACTGACCCTGAAAGAGGTTCTATAGGGGCGGTTCATGTGAAGGTTGCCCACCAGTTTCTACGGTGGCCTAAAATCAGGCCACAGCTGATGGATAGGTCAACAAAGCCCTGGACATTCCCATTTCAAACCGATGATCAATTTCAACCACTTCCTTATAAATGTAATAAGGAAGGTTTTAAACCACACCATGGTATAGCCAAGCCAAGTGTGAACTGAAGTTATGTTTCTGAGCACTGGTACATGGGTCACATTCAGAACACAAATGATCCATGTGGTCAGTCATGTTGTAGGACTTGTTGTAGTTACATGCCATCTGTGTCAGTTTCAGTATGCAAATTTGAGGGGTGGTGCTTGATGACTTGTCACCAACATGGGGCTTCCCAGGTCAATCAAAGCATTGCTTGATTACTTTTACATTGGTAAAGTAATGTTACTGCCACAACTTACAGCAAATTTGTAGCTTGTCTTAGCAAACAGGTAACTGACCTTTCAATTGCCTGGGCTTTTTGTTCAGAATGTGGAAACTGCTGTATAACTGACATTAACACCAGACTCAGATCTGATCAAAATGGGAGCTTTAGCACCTCCAAATCTAAAAGATTTCGTTGCACTCTGACTCCAGTGTTTGGCAGTCCACCTGCATACATTTCCTCTATCTGGATAGCTTACTTTGGTACAGTACTGTAATTGGGGTCAAAAATGGCCTTTTCTTACCCACCAAACCCAAACTGAGAGATTTTTTGAGTTGGCTACTTCACAACAAGCCTCAAAACGTAACTGAGAATTACATTAGCAAAATTATCTGTTGGTATTTATTAGGCTGTTTGCACTTAATGCTACTCAATACTGCATTTATGTGACAACTGTTACCTTGCTCATTCACACTGTGTATAAAAAACACATGCAATCAGCTTATAAAATTTAAAGCTGTGTTGTAAATTAAGCTTTTTATTTTAAGTTTTACCACCACCTTAACCTGTTATGTACACAGTCATGCTTCAGTAATAAAACAATACTACACAATACTCTCGGTAACTCTATTCTGTTGCATAATAAGCACGCGTTGAGCATCTTTCAAGCTAATATACCAGGAGTTGAACCCACAGACACCAGCACCTGGAACATGTTGGTAGAACAGGTTCAAACACAGTCCGGTTTGTCACCAAAACAAACACGACAGTATGTTTCTGTCATTCTACCAGCCTGAAGGAGCAGCTTTAACCTCAACACCATCTACACACACATGCATTCACAGTGTCACTCACCCTCCCCTCTCTCTTCTCTGCAGCTTGATGCTCTCCTTCTTGACTGTCAGCTCATTCACAAGTCAGCTTTAAAATCCAGCCAGCGTCCATTTCTTAAAACTCCCCCAAATCCAGCCGGCTTAGTCCGAGGTATGAACATTGTTGGTGGTAAACTTTGAAAGAAGGGAGTGACACTGAAGGGGGTGGAGGCTGGGGTGAGGAGGGAAGGGAAATGAAGGAGAGAGAGGAGGGGAGGGGAGGGGAGGCTGGAGGCAGCGTGGGATATCCCTTTGAGTCATGGAAACTGATCCAAAGAGCAGACATGCTCGCAGACGGCCAAACAGCCAAACAGCACTCTGTGTCTCTTTGTATTGTTCTGCCATCCAGCCCCCATTACACTGTGAGGACATTCAGCAGCTTCTGGAAACACTTACTGTACTTCCTAACGGGTCAATCACTGGAAAACATGCATAATATCACCAGTGAATACACACATTCTCCATAACCCCCACTTCTGTTGGACAGTTTTCTGAATATTTTCTGATATTTATGCTTTAAATACCCAATTTCACTTCATATTTTTAAATGCGTTTCTCCCAAAATGTCCTGCTGCTGCCCCATTTTGCTATTTATTGATTATTTTCTCATTATATCTATTAAATTCTCTAAAGGAATCGTCAAGGCTTCTCTTTCAATTTTATGACACACCCGTTGCCATCACAGTGCATCAGTGTGCTCACAAAAATGTGTGCGTTTGTCCAAATAGGCCAGGTGACGAAGAGGAGCAGCAGCCATGAAACTGCTGCTTCTCTGCCAAAAATCCTTTGTTACCATATGGCAGCTCCTTATGCCAAACTCTAATGTGTGTTTACTTGTACGTTCACGTGCAGCTGTAGCGTATCCCTCACAGCTGGTTAGATGCTGTAAATAATAAAAATGCTCTTCATATCTGCATGGATTAGAGCAAGAGAGAGACAGAGAGGAAAGAGAAGGAGCTCAAGTGAGGTGAGGTGAACAGTCTGAGAATGATTATGTCTTTGTTTTGGGATGAATCGCTGGCCTGAAGGCATGCTGCACATAAAAGAAAATAGACAATGAAGGGGAGGAAGTGATGAGGGAGGGAAGAAAGAAAGGGAGAGAAATCTGCAGAGGTCATATCCCAGTCTGCAGCTGACACGCATTCTGATTGGCTGCCTGTTTCTCTGTGTGTGAGCGTGATTTGTACATACTGCAGCTGTTGAGGAGGCAGCAGGCGGCAGATTGTACAGCTGTTTGTGAACAACGCATCGGGCTGGGCAGCATGTAACCCTGACGTGACCTACGGTAACCTCTGCTCTCCTGACTTCTTCCTCCTGCTCCTGTTAGACCACCACCTTGATTACATTCTCTTGCAGACAGACAGCTGCAGACACCATGGATGCATAGTTTTTGTAATTATACTAGTTTGTAGTCCATCTGGAAAGACTGTGCATCCTATATGTGCAGAAAGTTGCATCTATTTATCCCGCGCATGAATACTGTTACAGTCGTGACTCGATAATCCGACACTAAATGTAAAAGCTTCTTTTATATCAGATAGCAAGGCTGTCGGATTGTCAAGACGGAGGTGGAGATACAAGGAGGGCTTGATGCTTGAACGGCCACTTCCACCCCGGGGTAGTGCTCCAGTGGGGTGGAAGTGGCCGGAACACACAGGCAGTAGGCAGTATTTGGCTGCTGATGCTAGTTTAGTTAGCGGTTACAGTTCTGTTTCCACCATCGGTGGCAGTGGGGGAGTGGCAGATACGCTCCACTATTACCATCCATGTTTACTTCCGTAAACACTGAGCACGCTCAGTGCGTGTGACGTCGTCGTGTCCTCTGGGACACTTTTGGATCATACGAAGTTCACACAACAGATCACATACAAGTTGCATTTAACTGGAAATGTGAATGAAGTTGCAAAAAATTGGATTTCACAAAAAATCTAAATTGAGCATTAAGTCGTTATATAAAGTTGTATAAAATATATGTTATATGTTATATTGATTTTAAAAAATTTAAAAAAAAATTTAAAAAAGTGAGCTTTTACAATATTGAATTTCCCTTCTGGGATAAATAAAGTATTTTTCATTTCATTTCAAGTCCTGCAGTCTGAACGTAGCCAATCTGTGGGATTGTTCAGTCAGATAATACGCCGTTATCCTGATTGGTGACATAAAATATCATGTCGGAGTCGGAATCCAAGGCTGTCGGTATGTTAAGGCTACTTTAATGGGTTCCGTTCGTTTTTCCTAAAAACCTGTCGGATAGCAAGGCTTTTGGATTGTTAAGGGTCAGATTATCGAGTCACGCCTGTACTTAACATGCAATCTACTGGCCTTGTAGTGAAGTTTTCGTCTGCAGATGCCCTGCTACTAGACATTGGCTCATCCCTACTATAAACATTATTATAATCTGAAATATAATTAGAAATGTACTTTATTGCAGCTTCACTAAAAGAATGCAGTGTAATGTTGCCCAAAGATCCCCTCATATTGGACTGAACCCCAATCAGGCCACTTATTTTGAATGTCAGTCAATTAGTGTCAAGTAAAATGAACAGGCATATCCCAATCAGTAGTACACACCTGCTGCAGGTTACACTTTCAGGTCAATTACCACCCAAACTGCTTCACATCACTAATAAATAGACACCATCCAGGCTAAGATGTAGCACCACTGATGCAAATAGGCTGCATGCAATGATGCTCTGACTCCTACTCCACATTTATAACCTACATCTGCCAGCCTTCCCTAATTTCCTCCATAAATTCATCCTCTTCCCAGGGGTCTTCCACTAAGCAGCCATGATACAGTGAGGTTATGACGTTATTACAGTCCTCTGGTGGTGAATGTCTAACCAGGCTGGCTCCATCTTGGAAAAAAATGTAACCACCTGATCACATTCAAGGTCGCCAGTATCGCTGACAGCAGAAGTAGGGCACCCAGAGGAGGCATTAAAGACCCAACACAGGGGAGTCCGTCAGAGAATGGGACTGGGTGGATGACTGGGGGTGGGGTGATGTTGGAGGGGGGGTAGATAGAGTGCCTCTGTGCTGCCCTGATTATTCTCTCAACAGAATGAGCTCACACAACAAAGGATTTATTATCACTAGCTGGAGAGTTGCTGCAGTCTGGGAACTCTGCACAGCCGGTTTCTCTGCCAGGAGCCCGAAAAATGTGGCCCAGCTCTGCTTTGGTGGGGAGGTTCAGACAACAGCAAACCCTGTATGGGTCTCTCACTCTCTCTCTTGCTCGGTCCATAAAGCAGCCAGTGTTTCAGGAGGGTGGGAAGACCAGGAGACTAACGTGGCACCGTGAGACAGCTGACTTTTACAGGATCACGCTGTTTTCTTCCCTCAGGTACATCACTACTGTCTATATGTAGTGAAGGGAACTCCAGATTAGGGAGAAGGTCACTCATTATATGTACTGATACAACACTATCATATAACTGCAGGAAATTAAATTCATTTTGTGAGGTGCTTTGACTTAACACTTAACATACCTTTGCTTGGTTTAATCCACAGCTATAGCCTTAGTCGGTCTGGTATCACCATATGCTGGCTATTAATGATAATTTTGACACTAACTTCAAAATATAATGATAAACTTGGACACATATTCCTGTGTAAATGCCATCACATTGTTCGACCAGTTCACCTGGTTGTTCGTGGAGTGTCGAAATGTGTCTTGACCAAGAGACACAAACATCATTTCACACGTCTTCACAATGAATGCAGCAAAAATATATTAGCATACAGTTGTAACATAAAAATATAATTAACTTTGAATGCTACTGAATCAAAACGTGGTCAAATACAGCTGCATAAAATTAGCTTTTGTAATTTAAGTTACTGCTAGTCTAAACAGGTGATGCTCTTTCTGTATCTTAACGGACCTCCTAATTCATTTTTGGCTACTACTTGGGTAGGATAAGCGGTATAAACCTGTTATTGCAAACATATGAAGTGATGTTAAAATGTTGCATCATAGAAGCAGTGACAAGAGGAAGTGGTCTCAATCTATTTAAAGCTGCATACAGTTACTTATTTTTGCCCTCTTGGAAGCAGTGGAACAACCTTATCAATTTGTTGTGGCTTACATCTTAGCAAACAATAATTATTAAAAAAAACCAAAAACAAACACATATCAAACTGACACCAAATGCGGAAAAGAAAAAAAAAACAAAAAAACACTGACATTCTGTAGCCTTAAATTATTATGGTTGTTTTGGCTAACATGTTAGCAAACATTTGCCTTCATGTTTCTGGCAAGCTAATGAATTCATGTCGCTTCTCTTTTAGCCAGAAAAATATCTCGCTATTTAGCTTCTAAATGCTACGCCATGTTTATCAGCTTGTTGCTAACTTTGTTTTCTGCTGGACAGGTAGTCTGTGGTGAATTAATTGAAGTATGTTTGCTAAAAATAGCTGCTAACCAGGTTGATGAGAGCATAAAGACTCCACCAACGCTTTATGCTGAAGGCTAAAACTAAAACGTTGGGCTAATACACTCGTGTCGTGAGTGTGGTGACAAGTATCTGTGGGTTTGTTACTCTTGGCAACCCATTTATCATGACACACAATCGTTTGATTAGTGCAGCTTTAAACCTAGCTTATTTAACTCTGGATTATATCCAACATGTCTGCCAAGTGCTGCTTGTTTGTTTCTTTACAGTCAACACGCTCCACCTGCCGACCTCGGCCCGGACTGTTGTGTCTGCAAACCAAGGACTCCTTCGCCCACGCAGGAAGAACACAGCAACAACTTAATCTTCTATAAATGATCTGCGATGGAGTTAATGTGTTGGTGAGCGCTTTCTTGGATTATCATAGTAAAAACAAATGGATGTCCATGCAACGGCTGCGTGCTTCGGAAATACGTCATTTGTTACAAACACTACATCACCATTTATTTTTGTCACCTAGAGTAATGGCCAGTGTAAGAAGCACCGCTGGAAAATGTAACCAGCTGTCACAGGAGCTTTACAAAGAAAACATTACGTAAAGAATTCCTGTTTAAAAAAAAAAAAAAAAAAAAAGCCTTACTAGCACATTATTAGTCAGTGTTGTAACCACGTCCTCAGTTAAAAACAAGTGAATCATCACTTATTGTAACAATGTGAAGACTAATCAGACAAAAGTATCGGATTTTAAACACATTTCTTGCTTATTTCTCACATTGCTTCTACTTTGTGTGAGAAAATCACAGCAAATCTTCCACTGCTTTTAAATCTTATTGCACTTTACTAAAAGAAAAGAGGACAACATGCTACAGCGGCCACATGAGCAAACCTGATCACACCTGCTCTGTTTTCACACAAACATGCACACGCAACCTCAGAGAACAAGCAGCCACTGTTAAACAGCAATCACCTTTTAAACTAGCATCCGTGAGGCTTGTACTTTACCTGATGGAGGTGTGGGTGGGTGGGTGTGTGCAGCGGGGCGTCCAGTAAAACCTCAGCACTAAACAAACACGCCGCTGCTGCTGCTGCTGCTCATAAAGGCAGGATGGGACTGCTGGCTGGTGTCACAAAAAAATCACAAAAACACAAAGACGGACAGCAAACTGACTGGGATCCAAAGAGGAAGCTTCTTTCTCTGTTCTCTCTCTCTCTCTCTCTCTCTCTCTCCTCTCCTTTCATCAGGGTCTCTCACTCACTGTCTCTGCTCGATGCACACGCTCACACACACACTCACACACACACACACACTGTCTGTGGCTGTCATAACACACACTGGGCTAAAGCCATGTGGCCGACACTCTGCTGACACACACTGTCTGGCTGCTGCTGCTGGTCCCCTCCCTCTCACTCTGCTTTGAATCACATGCTCGCTCTTTCATTCTTTCTCTCTCTCTCTCTTTGGCATTACCCACACACACACACACACACACACACACACACACACTCCTGAAACACATGTACCCTCACTCTCCCAGCTCTCCGTCCGCCCAGCCTCGCCCCAACACGGGCACACAAGGCGCTCTTTCTTCTGGATAAAGAAATGCAGTGTTGTGTCCTTGAAAACCGGCACAAATGTTAACCTGAGACGGGGCTCGTAGGTAAACAAGGTGC
Source organism: Stegastes partitus (assembly GCF_000690725.1). NCBI lineage: Eukaryota > Metazoa > Chordata > Actinopteri > Pomacentridae > Stegastes > Stegastes partitus. The sequence continues at coordinate 99,545 of NW_007578893.1, read as the reverse complement.
TGAACATGAGGGGAATACAGTGAGGGGGCAACTTCTCACTGGAAAACAGCCATTTATTCTCTCACACTGGAACCACTGTTCCTCTGAACCACGTTTTCCCTCATATTCACCTCTCGGAGGCTATTCTGTGCTGCAAAAACACACAGTGGAGACATGGGGGGGTTTGAAGTTTCAAGGCTGGTCGGCCAAGAAATGATAATCTGATGCCTTAATTAAAATAAATGATAGAGTTTAATAAATATCATTTTACACTCTGAATCAGTTTAAAGGATTTACAGAATAAAACCTTTAAACCTTAGCTGAGGTCACGGCTAGTTATATCTAAAGCTAGCGAGTAATCTTTTAATGGACGAGCTGCTACCGTTGTTGGCTAACACAACACTGGACAGGCTCAAGGTTGTCTTTGACCTGAGCTGAAGCACACAAGCCATGCTAAGTATCCTTAATCTGCATTCCATATTCGACTTTACTTCCAATCAAATTAAGTTTAATTCAGTTTTATGTCTATAACAAGGCTGCAAGGTGGCTCGGTGGTTAACACTGTTGCCTCACAGCTAGAAGGTCACCAAGGACACCCAGGATCTTTCTACGTGGAGTTTGCATGTTCTCTCCGTGCAGCGTGGGTTCTCTCAGGGTTCTACAGCTTCCTCCCACAAGTCCAGAAACATGTTGAGGTTAATTGGTGATTCTAAATTGTCCGTAGGTGTGAATGTGAGTGTGCTTGGTTGTCTGTCTCTAAGTGTAGCCCTGTGATAGACTGGTGACCTGTCCAGGGTGTCCCCTGCCTTCACCCTAAATCAGCTGGGATAGACTCCAGCCCCCCACCACCCTAGTGAGGATTAAGCTGTGTATAGATAATGGATTGATGAATGTCTATAGCACCATTTAACAACGTAAGTCACATCTGTGCACTTCACATAGTGATGTCAGGACCCTACAATATTATAGGATACCGAACAAATCTCTCTTTTAACAAGAGAAAACCTCCAGCAGAACCAGGCTCTGGGAGGACAGACATCTGCCTCGACCAGTCGGGGTAAAGGAAGAAAGAAAAGACAGAAGCAGAGATTGGGTTTAATCTTGATGGTGTTTGGCAGTCGTAGAGTTTTCAGGTTTTATAGCCATTAAAACTGATCAAATACAATTTTTCTTCTTCTTCTTCTTCTAGATATTTCTGACTATTTATACGTGTATATTTGTTCATTTATTGTAGATCCTTCACAACTAGCTTTAGCCCACACAACACTGTAGGCTCTCACATATTTGAACTTGTCCAGGCTGCCATGACACAGACCACTATGTTGGTTGTGTTCTAGACAGAATCAACACAAATAGAATAAAAATGTCCAGACAGACTCACAAACTTGGCTGAGGTCACGCAAATATGTACACCCACAGTGTGGCGCAGAGAGGACGCTGGTGTCTGAGCTCAGTTTGTTGTGGCACAGACATGAAACAACACTTTCTGTAATAATGTAAGACCAATTCACATTAAAGCTTAAAAGACAGTAAAAGTAACGTCGTGTTTCTGTTTCTCTACAGTAGTGTGGGCTGCTGTGGAGAGAGAGCAGAACCTCTGAACACTGTCATCAGTGTCCATAGCTGCTGTCTCCACTCTGACCAAACTGGTTATTTGCATCTCCACTGTATCACCAAGCCCAAATTCCTGCTGCAACCACTGCATGTATTTGTGTGTGTATACACTTGACAGCACAAGCCTGAATGTTCTGATCTGGAAAAGCTTCATTTTGAACTGTATGACAAACTGCACATGCCTAACATTCCTGTATGACTGGGTGGGATTTGTCATGATTTATATAAAGCAAACTCATCTGTCAGCCTAAATCACACAGCTGGGCCGTTACAGAGACAAACATCCCGACCAAACTGACGGAGACACGTCGTCTTCAACCTGTGAAGCTGTGATATGCTTGTGGCAGCTGGTGGGAAATCTTCCCTGCACACACACAGCTGTGATGTATCACTGTGGGTTGATAGTGGTGTTAATCACTGCTGAAATGCCAGGCTTTCAAAACTCCCTTTTTCTGCTCATTCCCCCTTTTGGAAACAAGCTGTGCACTACCTCCCACCACAATCACCTACTCACATTTTCGGCTGCTTAGCGGTGCTACGACAACACTGCATGACGGCCTGTTCTCAAGCCTCACTGATGTAGTTCTCCTAGAAGCATGGCTCTGTGGTCTTCACCCGACGTCTGTAGTTGACTCGCTCACACCTGCCTATTTGTCATATCATCTTATTAGTTAATGTACGAGCATTAGATGTCAGCTAAGTGACATGAAGCGACCTTGTGTGGCAGCTCAGCTTCTAAGTGATCTCAGGACTCATCAGAAATTCAAGTTCTTGTTCCATTGTTTGACCTGACGTTTTTTTTACTCTTTATATGTTTATGAAGTAACACTATATTTATAAATCTCCATTATAAATTGATGTGGTTAGGGTACAGAAACAGAGACTGTGGTTTGACTCCTCGCATTACTCCATGTCATCGCCCGTATATATAGGCGTGATGACATGAAGCAATGGTCCAGGCACGTATACAGTATGTCACAAACGTGAGCACACTGTTAAACTGCTATATGGTCTTGGCCACCGTGCTGCTGCTGCTCAGTTTCAGGTGTGTTAGCAATCTTCTTATAGCCTAGGCCATCTTTATGTAGAGCAGCAATTCTTTTTTTAGATCCTCAGACAGTTCTTTGGTGCCGTGTTAAACTTCCAGTAACCAGTATGAGAGTGTGAGAGCGATAACACCAAATTAAACACACCTGTTCCCCATTCACACCTGAGACCTTGGAACACTACAAGTCACATGACACCAGGGAGGGAAAATGGCTAATTGGGCCCATTTTGGACATTTTCACTTAGGGGTGTGTTAATTTTTGTTGCCAGCAGTTTAGACATTAATGGCTGTGTATTTTGAGGGGACAGTAAATTTATACTGTTATACAAGCTGTACATGGACTACTGTACATGGTAGCAAAGTGTCATTTCTTCAGTGTTGTCCCATGTGTGACATACTATGTATATATATATCTATTTTCAACTTCGCCTCAGTTTGCATCAGAGGACTACATTTGACATACTTTTGGCCAATAACGTAATAACTTATTATGTTATAGGCTGGTCATTACATTTCCAAATATTTTTTTTTACCAGGCCAATAACGCAATAACTTATTATGTTATTGGCCAAAAGATATTACGTTATCGGTTCAAGACTTTCGTGATGTTATTGGCCAGTTATTCCATTTTAAAAAGTGCAAATTTAATACTTTATCGGCCGTTATCGACTGTTATTACATTCTTGGCTTCTACAGGGTCCCATAATGCAAACCTGGAGGAAGCGGGGAGTTTTAATTCAGAAAATATACTGCAACCAGACGGATGGAGTCACCAAGAACCAAGAAAAGAAAACATTTTTATAACACAAGGGCAAAGCAAAGCCAAGTCTGACATGTGGATACGTTTCCTACTTGTTGTTCACAAAGATGGAAATGAGCCAGACTTTGTTGCAACAAATGTGTAAAATGTTGACATACAAAGGGCACAAATCTGCCAGCTCTGGGATGAGCCCACACCAGATGGCTGCACTGCAAAGTAAAACTATTGCATTAGTAGGCATATTGAGCCCAAAGCCAGAGTTTTGACAGTCACAGAGGTGGCTTTCTTTTAACCTGCTAGATCACCATGGTAACTGATGATGCACAGCTAACCTGCTCTGGACGAGGTCATGTTTAGGGTTTTAGATTTAAATTGGAACCCAGTGGTTTCCTGGCAAGTCTCCATTAGTAATGCAGATTTTCAGCTAAGGGAATATGTTATATCTGCAAACCTGAATGAAGCCGTGCAGTCACAGCAGCAAACAAACAACAAACTGTATGTGTTGTGTTGTCAGGGCAACCTACATGTATTCAGTGGTGATGCAGAAAATGCAGAAATATGTTTTTATGTTCGGTGCTGATTTGCTGTCCAGTCTGATTTACACTGCTGGTGGGACAGCTAATAGAACACAGGTTATAAAAGCAGTTAGTCTACTGCTCAGTTACTCAGTTAATAACATTAAATCACTTTTATTTGGCCAAAAACTGAAGTGATATGCTTCATTGTGGGAGAGTGTCAAACCTAAACAGACTTCTTTGATGTCTGGTTTTAAAAAAAAGGAATTTCAAAATTTATTATGCAGCTGTCACATCAGACACAAGCAGCTGCATTGAAGCACTGAGTGCCACAATAAATATATTAACACAAGATTTACTGTTTTCTACCAGCATTCCTCTCTTCCATCATTTGCAGTCGCAGCGCTTGTTACACACACTTTTATATTCTTTATAGTTCTCCATTATAACTAGCTGTTCCTCTGACTGCAGTACAAGAGCAGAAGGAGAGTGAAATGCATTTAGGTTTTGTCAACCAGGTTTCCCAAAAAGAAAATCTGGCGCGTCAAAGATAAAGCACTTATTCCTTTACGTATATAAACAAGATATTACTGAGAAATGTCTGAACTGTGCGCTCCCTGCCTTTGAATAGCAAATTCTTACAAATGTAATTGTGTGACATTAGCACTGACAGATGTGCATCTTTTCATTGATCCTACACAGTAACATGTGTTTTCCTGGTGGGACAGGAGAAGAAATCGGTGGTGCTTTTGGTTCTACTACTAAATGCATTGTGTGCATCCTAAATACATTCCCCTTACATCCATGTTTGCACGCTAGCTTCTGCCTCCTTGCCTCCTATGTCTCTGTGCTCATGCATGTATGAACAACCTCGTGAACATACGCAACGCAAACCAAACAGATTGGGCCCGCTAATGAAAACATTGCTCAACAGTGCTTGTAGGTTTGCAGCTAATAAGGTCTCTAGAGCTCAGGGGTACTGCAGAGATGGGTCCTTTCACATCACACTCACTAGAATGTATTTGATCCACAATTATTATAGAAAAAATTCATAAGTGGAGCTTTAGAATAGTGCAGACTGGGATGGTTGCTGAAAGCTGTACAGACCTTATATCTGAACTGACAATGTTCAAGACTGCGCTGAGAAGCTGAACATGCAGTCAGTGGTGGCACAAGAACTCAGATCCTTCACTCAGGGTGCTACCTGTAACTGCAGGCCAGCAGGGTGGCTCTAGTGCCAGTCCTTCATGTCATTCACCATCCTCACCATTCAGCCTCCCGTCCAGTAGATTGAGTCCAACTTCACTGTCTTGGCAGTGGTCACCATAAAGTCCACTCGTCATCACTGGCACATTTTACAGTGTGTCCGTTCTGCTCTGCAACCTCGATAAGCTTGGAGTAGCAGCACATGAACCAGTTCAACTCCCTGCTGCAGGTTCTGGTTGTACTGGCCCTCTGGTTCTCATTGGTTCCTCCAGCAAGCAAAAGAAGCATGATCACTGCCAGCTGTAGTCTAAGACTTTGACTTTGGAGAACCTTTAAGCACTTTAAAATCCCTTTCTGGTCATTGATTAATCCCCCAAAATTCATCCTGGTGTGATAAAGTTACACATTTAAAAAATTTTCCCATCAAAGTAATCTCTCTTCCTGACTTCAGAAAGCTTCAGTGTGACTCTACTTGCCTGTAAAGCTGCTGTGCTACACAGAGGCAAATGATAATATCGAGAAATACATGCTCAAACCAGGGCTGCAAGGTGGCTCCATGGTTAGCACTGTTGCCTCACCGCTAGAAGGTCGCCGGTTTGCGTCCCGATGAGGGGTTTCTCTGTGTGGAGTCTCCATGTTCTCCCCGTGCAGTGTGGGTTCTCTACGGGTTCTCCGGCTTCCTCCCACCGTCCAAAAACATGTTGAGGTTAATTGGTGATTCTAAATTGTCCGTAGGTGTGAATGTGAGTGTGCTTGGTTGTCTGTCTCTGACCTGACCTGTGATAGACTGGTGACCTGTCCAGGGTGTCCCCTGCCTTCACCCTGAGTCAGCTGGGATAGACTCCAGTGAAGATTAAGTGGTGTATAGATAATGGATGGATGGATGGATGGATGGATGGATGGTGTACATGCTCAAACTGGTTACTAGAGTAAGAATACTGATACATTAAGTCCTGCTCTGCAAGTTGACAGGATCGGTTCCTTAGGAAACTTCTGAAGTCCTAATCAGTGCTCTTGAGCATGTCATTGGTACATTTTAGTTTCAAGACTGAAATGTAGCACAGTTTCAAACGACTCCATCACAAGTTAAACTCCAGAGTTCAACTAAAAATGCATAGATATTGTCAGCAAAACACACACTAAGTAAGTAGAAGTTCTTGTTCTGTTGTAAAATGTCCCATTTGACTAATATATAGTATGTTAGATTACTAATATGGTTCATTAGAGTGTAAGCAGCATTTTACAGCTGCTGCTGCTTTTAGCTACATAATTTATAGTTAGTTTAATATACAGGTTGCCGTCCGATTGGGTTCCCTTCAAATGGTTACCTGATAAATCTGACAGGTCATGCTAGTTAATGTGAAGTAACTAAATGATTAGCAGAAAATAAAAATAAATCCTGATATAAAAATGGTTCATCATGTCAGTTATTTAAATTAAACCATGTGAGCTCAGAGGAGAAGGCCCTTTAAGGACCTTACAGACACCTGTGACCCAACTCCACCCTGTTTAGTTGTAACTTTCCCCATTTTTAAATGGTTGGAATCCACAGATTTAATGTCTAACAATGATTAGTAATGTAAAGCCTCAAGGTTAAAATATGATATAAAAAATAAATCGGAGCAAATACATGTAGTGCGGTAAAAAAGAGAGCATTTCCCTCTGAAACAAGGAAGGATAAAATACTGTATGATAATAGACTTAAGTGCAGGACTTTAGTAAATGTGCTTAGTTACGTTCTGCCACTGAATGCAGTGAATATACAAAGAGAAGTGAAAGCTGCATATAAAACCTTAAATTGTCTTCTATGTTTCCCTTTTAGCATCAGTGTGGATGGAGAGATTCAGGCCAGTGTGACGTGGCTCTGAGCCTCTTCTCCTCGTTGTCGAAGCAGTAAAAAGGCAGCAGACGTACAGTAGAGTCACACCACACGATGAGCCTGCAGGTGACTACAAATCACTGGGGGTCAAAGGTAGGCTTCTCTTTTATGTAAACACACTCACACATGCACACCCTCACACTTTGCATAAACAGATGTCTGAGACAGTAAAAGCTCCCCCTGCTTTCATCTTTAATGAAAAGCATATTTGGTTCTGCCCCACTCCTCCCCTGCACCACGCCAGCACCCACGCACCCATTCAAATCCTAACGCCTTTATAGAAACATACAGCACAGCGCTGCAGGGCTGAGCTGAGGGAAGCGCTCATTATGAACATCAAAGGCCTCAATGGGCGCTGACTTGATCCTTTGAGATGATTGGAGTATCTCACTGGGTGAACAAAAAGCTTGGACGCCTCTGCGCGCCTCAGATACCGTCGACCGCGATGGAAATTCAATTACCAGGCGATTCAGGGCCGGCAGAGGGGGAGGAATGTAAAGATTTGAAGGAAATGGGTCATCACTTTTTGCCAGGATGTGCTTGCAAGTCGATGAGCGGTGGATCAGACTCCCACGTGTTGCCCCTGGAGCCCCGGGCCATACGTCCTGTTGTGGGCCCACAAAGAAGTGTTTGAGTGAACCACACTATCACTGAGAGGCTGGCTATCCCCACAATAACTTCCATGTCAGTCCTCATGTCATGCTCTGTCTCTCAGAGCTGAGATGTTGTTCCTGGGTCTGACAATGGCTGCAGTGCTTTAATTTAGACATATGTCTGGAAGTGAAGGATTACTGAGAGTTTAGCTGCAGGCGTCATTTCTTTATGATGCAGTCTGAGGTGGAGAACAGTGGAACAGCAGAACATCACTGCCATCTAGTGGTGCTCATGGAACCTGCTCCATCTCTGCCACCAGACAACAGATCTGCAGACTGAGACTGGACCGTAACCATGATGGCAGACAGCGTTATAAGAAATAAATCTGATGCAGATGGATGAAACATTTCCTTAATGCACAGATCCTTCTGCTGCTGCTTGTTTTTATTCTAACACTGTAACTTTAACTGCATTTTAAAATATTTCTGATTTTGGCATGTCAGCCAGACTGTTAACTGCTCTGACATTTGTCCATTTTTACACACAGGCATATAAGAGACAGGGAGGGTGTATGAATGTATTGTGAATAGTTGACAAAATAACTAACAGTATTTAAATCATAGGGCCGTTACAGTGCTTCACTTCTCTCGGATTTGGGTTTTTTGATGTGGGACTGAAGCCTTGAGCAGCAGATTCCTGATTTGATCCCCAGCTGGTTGGACCATGTGCTGCATGTCATTCTTTTACACTCACGTTTCCGTCTCTTTTTGCTGTCCCTGTCAAATAAATGCAAAATAAAAAATCCATAATGTCCCATATGTTTTAGATGCAAACATCGTGCGATAGAGGATAAGTTTCACTACACCGAACTGTAAAAGACCTACACACTTTGTTGTAGCATGTATTTGAGGTCAACAGCTTCAGGAAGCAGTGATGGGAAAATCCTGGTTAAAGACTCAAATGCACTGAATACATCCTTCTAATAATTTTGCAGCTTTGGACCAAAACATTTGCAGCCAGTTTGTAAGACTGAATGTTTTAAATGTGGCTTAGAGCATTTAAAGTCTTTCACTGAATCAGAGCTGTCGTTGGCCTTGGTTCAGAACTATAAAGGTGTTGTGTGATCATGTCAACTACAGCTGCTATGCAAACCAGATGTATTAAAATCTGTCAGAATAAAAGCAAGACTGACAAACAGTCCAGGACGATACATCTACTGTTATTAGCACATCACAGTGAGGGGATCAGGGGATTGTGTTACTCTGTGGGGAGCAGTTGTCCCCTTTGAGGGAAGGATCACTGCAGATCAATACAAAGTTGTCCTGAGTGATCACTTTCATCCTGTGATGAAACATGTAATCCTGATGGGAGCGGTCTCTCCCAGGATGCCTCCATCCATAGGACACAAGGAGTCACTGAATGATTTGATGTAAATATTGTGAATTATATTCTATGGTCATTTCTGTGAGACTTTGGACTGACAGCACTCTCCACCACCTTCATCAAAACACCAAATGAGGGAATCTGTTTTAGAAGAATGGTGAAGCTGTAGAGATGGTACGTGATGGTTCAACAGCTTACTAAGACACTTTATGTTGAGTTTTCCTGTCATTTGTCACCCATCTGTATCTGTTGTGGTGTCTGTGTGGGTCAATGAATATCCAGAAGTGAACAACTTAGCAGATCTTTATTAGAAATGTTCATGTTTCTAAAAAAAAAAGACTATTAACAAACATATCATTACCACATGTTTGAAACACTCAAACACCGTTCTCAATAATGGCCTCAACAATCCAGTACACTATGAATCCTCTTTCAATCCCTTTCTGTAGCTCAGTCTCATGTGTGGATGCTGGCATTTAGAGATGATTCACATTTTAAGCAAGTAGCTCCATAAGCAAAAAGAATGTTCATAGTGTACAAATGCAGCTCTCAAAATCACTGGTGACTATAAAAGAGGTCCACAGCTTTCACTGCCTCAGGAAAGCCCAAAACATACTGAAGGACTCACTGCACCCGGGCCACAATCTGCTTGAGCTGCTGCCATCAGGCAGAGGACACAGATGCATGAGAACAAGAACTAACAGGCTGAAAAATAGTTTTTATCCCACAGCCATCAATGTATTAAATGCTGCTATGAAATAATTAATTCATATGGAAACATACAGTGAAGCTCACGTTGAGAGATAACTGTTGAATGTAGATGTCTGTTGGGTTCGTCTGTAATGCCTGCGTGTTGTAGTGTAATAATTATATTGTATGATATTTTCTTCTCTATTTTATGGCATTATAGTGCCTTTTATTTTTGCACTGATTCAGGTTTGCACTTCATTTTCGCTGCACGTTATAATGACAATAAAGATATTTTCTATTCTGTTGTATTCTAAACTACAAATACAGGGACTGCAGAAATATTAGGCAAGTTTTATTTTTGAGGATTAATTTTACTATTGAACAACAACCATGCTCTTAATTAACCCAAAACACTCATTAATATCAAAGCTGAATATTTTTGGAAGTTGGAGCAGGTTTTTTTTAGTTTTAGCTATTTTAGGAGGATATCTGTGTGTGCAGGTGACTATTACTGTGCATAATTATTAGGCAACTTAACAAAAAACAAATATATACCCATTTCAATTATTTGTTTTCACCAAGGAAACCAATATAACAGCTCAACAATCACAAATATACATTTCTGACATTCAAAAACAAAACAAAAACAAATCAGTGACCAATATAGTCACCTTTCTTTGCAAGGACACTCAAAAGCCTGCCATCCATGGATTCTGTCAGTGTTTTGATCTGTTCACGATCAACATTGCGTGCAGCAGCAACCACAGCCTCCCAGACACGGTTCAGAGAGGTGTACGCTTGATTGTTCGATGATCACGCTTCAGAAGCTTGGCAATTTTAAGAGTGCTGCATCCCTCTGCAAGATATCTCACTATTTTTGACTTTTCTGAGCCTTTCAAGTCCCTCTTCTGACCCATTTTGCCAAAGGAAAGGAAGTTGCCTAATAATTATGCACACCTGATATAGGGTGTTGATGTCATTAGACCACACCCCTTCTCATTACAGAGATGCACATCACCTGATATGCGTAATTGGGAGTAGGCTTTCGAGCCTATACAGCTTGGAGTAAGACAACATGCATAAAGAGCATGATGTGGTCAAAATACTCATTTGCCTAATAATTCTGCACTCCCTGTATGTGAAATCAGAAGTCTGAACGCACTGTTGTTGCTTTGTAGGGAGTAGAACTATCTACACTTAGACCTACTATTTCTGTGACACCATGTGTGCACAACACTTTAGTACTTTTATATACTGACTTGATATTTGATGCACTTGTAGACAAGAGGTTTAGAAAATAGAGGGTTGCGAAATCAGGTGGAAATAAGTCTGTAACAGCTGCTGGAGGAAGGAAGAGCAGTGACACGCTACTGAGACATCTGTTTGCTTCTATGTCTGAAAGAGAAAAAGTAGAGCCATGCTTTAGTTGGCAACAAGTTAAAAAGTGATCAGTTCTGTTTAATATGATCTTTTCAGGAAGTGAACTGAACACGGGGAAGGAAAAGGTGACAGACAGAATGTGGCAGGGCAGCGTGAGGACAGTTTGACGGAGAGCCGACCTGCTGCTGTTTGAACGCTCACTCGGAGGAAATTCCACATACGGACACAGAATTCATCCAATATCCTTTCTGGGTCTGTCTGACTTTCTGGCATAGTTTAGCCTCAGTACAGACAGTTCTGCAGAAATCACAGAAACACATGAGGAGAATAACAAGCCAGTGGTTCTACATACACGTCAGTGCTTATGGCGCTCCAAAGAACCATTTTCAAATGGACATCTGCAGTATGTGATGCTACAAATAGATGGACTGGATGGACGACTGAACAGGCCGAACAGTCACACAAAATGGCCTAAAGTGACAACAGCTACCTTAAGAGATGCATGATCGACAGAAAGACAGAAAATGAGACAAAATGGACACAGAGACATGAAATAAACACAGAAGACACAAAATGACTTTAGAGAGACACAAAATGGTCACAAAGAGATAGAAAATCACTGGACAGATATATAGACTGAAGACATCCATCCATCTATCATCTATACACCGCTTAATCCTCACTAGGGTCATGGGGGGCCTGGAGTCTATCCCAGCTGACTCAGGGTGAAGGCAGGTTCACCTGGACAGGTAACCAGTCTGTCACAGGGCTACACTTAGAGACAGACAACCAAGCACACTCACATTCACACCTACAGGCAATTTAGAATCATCAATTAACCTCAGCATGTTTTTGGACTGAGTGGGAGGAAGCAGGAGAACCTGGAGAGAACCCACGCTGCACGGGGAGAACATGTAAACTCCACACAGAAAGATCAAGGGTGCCCCCACCGGGACGCAAACCGGCGACCTTCTAGCTGTGAGGCAACAGTGCTAACCACCGCTCACCTTGCAGCCCTAGACTGAAGACAGAGACACAAAATTGTCGCAAAAACACCAACAAAAAAAAATTAACAAGACCACAGACACAACGCGACCACAGAAACACTAAAAATGCTGACACAGTCATACACAGCGGCTACAAAGAAAGTCAAGATGAATGCAAAGACACACAACAGCCAAAAAGAGACAAAACTTACCACAAAGAAACAAGAAAGTACCACATAGACACAAAACTACCAAAAGGGACACAAAATAACAACAATGCAAAGAAAGTAGCATAAAGACACAAAACAGAAACAGGAAGAGAAACTAAATAACCACAAAGACAAAAAAAAACAGGGAAACAAACACAGAAGTGATCACAAATACATGCAAAATGGCCAAAAAGAAACTCTAAACGAACACAGAGAGAGAAAATAACCACAAAAAGTAACACAAAATGACCACAAATAGATAGAAAGCGACCACAGAATGGCCACAAACAGATATGACAGGACATCAAGATGCAACGTGACGACAATGTGAGCGGATGTCTTGATTCTAAGCAGGAGGGTCGGAGGGCTTTTACACGTCTGAGCCCAGAGAGCCGTGTGTCACAATCTGCACATGTTTATTGGGTTACATTTCCAGATGTTGGTGACGTTAAGATTCTGAGCAGGAGAGCTGCTGCACGCGTAACTTCCTCTTAAAAGTGTTCATCCAGCAGAGAACAGACTCTAACTCTGTGCTCATGTGAGACACACTTTTTATAACCACTAACCCTCCACTTCTGTGTCTCCGCACTGTTTTTGCTGACTCAGCGTCTCTCACTCTCACTTTCTCACACTCCACACACACACACAGCTCGGGAACAGTGTCACCTCCGAGTGGATGTCTACAACAGCTGGCACTAACAGGTGAGAGTGTAACGTGACGTGAAACAACGTGAACCGTCACTGTGGATGTTCACTGTCCTTTGCATCAGCTGACCTCTGTGGGGGGAAATCACACTCTTAACTCGCAGGGAAACAGCAGTTTATGTGTCGTCAGATACGATGAAGGCTACATTAACACTCATAACTGACTTACAGCTCCTCTCGTGCCTCCCAGCTGCGAGCCTTGCAGGCTGTTCACCCCCTGCGGCAGCAACTGATCTGTCAATACCACTGACAAACTCTGTGATGTCTCCAAACTAAACGCACTGACGACACACAATAACTCAAACCTTGTCCCTGCTGGCAACATCATCAAGTACTTCATTGCTGTTAATGTGGTTGTTGTTATTATGCAGGAGTGTTTTTAATTATCACTCTGTGCCTGCTAAACACTTGGTGGCCAATTGCTGGAATGGAGAGCATGAAAATCAGTGTGGAAAAGTATGTGAGGATGTACTGAAAATACTAAAACATAGAGGCGCTGTACAGATAAATCACCAGTGCCATCAAGGAGGCATCTGATTGGTCAAAAAGAATCATTCTGCAGCAGGACAATGAGTCCAGACATTGAGCCAGAGTCATAAATAACCATCTTTAGCCACAAGAAGAATGAAGAGTCCTGCAACAGATGGTCTGACCCCCACAGGTCTCAGGATCATAGAGTCAGTCTGAGATTATATGAAGACACGGAGACACTAAGACAGCCTGAATCCATAGACGGACTCCGGTAAGGGTTCCAAGTTGAAAACTCTAACTGTAATAAAGTTTTAAAAAAAACTGAGGCAAATGATGCTTGACACAGCAAATACTGATTGAATTATTTGAATTTTGATGGTCTTATTAAAAGTGGGTGAGAGCCAGTAGCTCCACCTCCTCCTGTTTCTGTCCCTGTGCTGTAATTATCGCCTGAGTGTCACCACACAGACTGAGCAGCAGGCAGCAGGTTTTCCCTTTGAACTGCAGACAGGGCTGCTGCTACTAATGAAGAGCCAACAGAGGCCCAGCTCAGGTTTGTTCAGTCACATACTGCAGGTTCTCTTCAAAGGGATGGTCACAAAGCATTCAGAGTTCTTGGGACGTGCTTGAAGTGGATAAAGAGACATATCTGTCATTAGGAGTTGTTCTTTTCTTTTAAGTTAAACTGTGGTGTTCAGTCCTCTTTAAGGGAATCAGAGAGACATATCTGTGAGCAGCATTCTTTCTTTTCCTTCTTTGATCCCCTGATATGATGGTTTTTCAGATTTGTGGACAGGAAAAGACAAACACACAGCTTCCTGAGAGGCAGACGATTTTACCAAGCAGCGTTTAGAACATCCACAGGAAACGATTAAACAAGCAGATATGTGTAGGATGAGTGTGTTATCTCAAGGTTGAGACCAACGAACTGGATGTCTGCCTGTAAAAATGTCACAGACGAGTTGTGTGACTCCATCATGTGCCAGTCATCCAGCCCAGCGTTTATTCATTTAATAACAGCAATACAGAATACCTCCACTAAAACCCGCCGAGCTTTAACTGTGACACACAACTTTCTTACCTTGAATCGCACTTTCTTGAGCATCATCCTTGAATCCAGAGTGAAACAGACGCGAACACTAATGAGATGTTACAGAACTTTTCCAACTCTTCTGTTCATTCAGGAAAATTCCTCCTTCACCAAAACTCCAACCGGTCGCCCCTCTGACTCCAAATCCAGCCCAAACATCCAAACAGGAACCACAGTGTGCTGTGCAGAGTGAGGCGTCTGCCTGCCGACTGTGTGTTTAACATGCCAAAGACAACAGTGTCTGCCCTCCCCTCTCTGCCCCCTCCTCTCCCTCCTCTGAGACCCTTTTGCGAGGCTTATCAGCCTGCTCATTCATTCGTAAACCAGACACACCCTCTTTTTTATGACTGGAGGGCTGCTATTAACACCCCCGTCCTCCAACAACACCCTGCAGTCCAAATATGGGAGCTGGTAAGCTCTCTCAAACTCGCCCCCTCTGACCCTAAAAAGCCCTGCCTCCCCCACCCCACCTCACCCTCACAGTCTTCATCTCCCATCATTCACCCATCTGTTGGACCACGACGCCTCAGCCCAGCATCTGACTCGCTGTCATCTTCACGGCTGTTTGGCTTCTTCTGGCACATAATCCATCAACAATACAACCATAGCGGAGCACAGACTTCCAAAATGTAGTGCAAAGTTCAGGATAAAGGGAATTTTAAACAGAAAAGTTTGAATTTTTAAAAGCAGTACATGAGGTTGACATTCTCAGATCTACAAGGAGACTGTTCAGAGTGTGAGGAGACGTATAACCTACATAAAGCATCACTTCAGACTTTAGTCCTGGGTGGAGAGTCTTCAATAGAGGATATGACAATGATCAGAAACAAATAAGCCTTAAAGCAGTTATACAGCTTGCATTTAGCCAGAGGACATATTTCAGTGTAGAGGATCCTGGCTGCAGCATTTTGAACCCCCCATGTTTTAACCCCCATGTAGATGTTTGATCTGCTTCGTTAACTGAGAAATTCACAGTTGATCTATTTTTTAAAAAACATACAAACTATTGTTTCATTGCTCATTGTGCTTGGGGCTACACAAGAAAACCCATAGAAGATGGTATGAGATGTAAGTCAAAGGACTTGTTAAGCATTTTTAAAGAAGAATGAAGAGGAGAACTTGGGATGACACTTCACACTGAGAAGATCTTCTGTCGTTATTCTGTGTTGTTGCAGTCTTTGCTGTTTGATTGATCAGCGGACTAGTTTGTCCATTCTTTATGGGGCTTTAGATCGATCGATGGATAGATGGATAGATACAGAAACACAGATGACAAAGCACTAAAAGAGCCTTAAAGTTCAATGTAAAGTTCCTGATCAGTTCCTGGAACTAAAGGACTATTGGTAAAAACATGGCATTTTCAAGTATGTGCTGCATAATCCTTATCAAAGGACAGCCAGCGATACAGAGAGAACATTATGAGAACATGCACTGTGATGTTCTTTTTATTTGGATAGTTCAGAGATAGTCCCAATACTCGTTTTGTCCTTGATTAAATGGAGATCATTTTAAGTCATCCAATGACTGATTTGGGAAATTCGACAAAAATCCACCACATTGAGACAAGAGATACAGAACTGTGTGTCATCTGAACAGTGATGCAAACAGACAGAAGAATTAGGCCCAGAGAAGATAATGCTCTGACTTTGGATTTTTCTAAATCAATCATCTTGGGTGGTGCAAAGCCTGGGACACCGCGACTAAAGTAGTATGGACGGGAACTTAATCTAGTGGAACACTGGTACACAAGTAGAAGATCCCTGTCGTGAAAATGGCAAAATCACCAAAAAACTACTAACTTTTATTTGAACAACTCAAATCCTTGTCAAAATTTGCCAAACTTATGTCAAATAGAGTTACGCCAAGATTTGAAAACACCACTTTGACCCCTGGGCTTCAGGTCAGACTGTTTTTATCTGTGAAGTTATTAAATTCAGTAGAAAGAGAGGGACTGCTGACATTTAAAGAAGTGTTTGTTTAACCTTTACCTTCAGGCTGCTGTGAACGTTCTCTGTAATCTGATGGTTCCCAAACGGAACTTCAAGGGCTGCAATCCTGCATGTTTTAGATGTTTCCTTCTTCCAACACACCTGATTCAAATGATCAGGATCGTTATCAGGCTTCTGCAGAGCTTGATGATGAGCTGGTCATTTGAATCAGGTGTGTTGGAAGAAGGAAACATCTTAAACATGCAGGATTGCGGCCCTCGAGGACTGGAGTTCGACACCCCTGGTCCAAACTGTTCCCACCAGAGGAGAACGCACTTCAAACACAGAAAGATAGTCAAAGTTAAAGTCACTGTTCATTTGTGGCGTCATGCAGGATTCACTGTCCTGAGTGACTCCATCGAAGCCACCGCACCACTACATCCTGTTCTTACAGTGGACTTAGTTGCTATTTATGCCGTCTCATCTGATCGGTGAACAGCACTATGACTTGCTGAAATGTCCTGTCAGCCAAGAGGATGAGCAGAAGTCTATATTGTCCTTTAAGACCACTTGAATTATCCTATAGTGAAACCTTGATATCAAATTTTGGTCCAGTGATGCCAACAAACAGCTTTAACTTGCTCGGTTTATCAGTATATTGCATGCAGCTGCTGGCAAGTGGTTTCAAGCAGACACTGCTTCAAATTAAGAGGGTGTTAAACCAAAAAGGTTGCAAACCGCTGGTACAATAAAGAACAGACATGAGTCATGCATGTAGAAACCCGACGAGCGGCTGAGAGCTCCATGTTTGGTCTGGCTCCAGTGGCCTTCACACATGATGCTAATGAGTGGAGCGGCTGAGTCATTGGGACTGGGGTTAGTCATCACATGACACACAACGAAATGAAATACCTCAAATTTCAATCTCGGCTGAGTTTATTTGGGACAGGGGTCTCCAACTCTGGTCCTCATGAGCTGCTGTCCTGCAGGTTTTAGATGTTGGAGATCCATTACTGTGAGTCAGGTGTGTTGCAGTACGGAAACGTCTAAAACCTGCAGGACAGTAGCTCATGAGGTCCAGAGTTAGAGATCCCTAGTCCAGGAAATGCAGTTTTTGTGAAGGTTAATAGGGACTTGGTTACTCTGTGCTGCAGCTGCTTCTTTTTTTTGTGATCAACCAAATTCTAAATATGATTAAAATAAAAAATATAGCTGTATCACATGCAACAGAGCAACAAGTTATCTCTAAAACTTCTTCTGACAACCAGAATAAATACATCTACATGGAGCTAAATGAGTAAAATGACCCACAGACACCCCGTACCGCTACACTACACTCACTTTCGTGCATTATTTACGATTAACAACTAGGTACATTCCCCTCGCTAATTACAACAAGCCAATTAACACACAAACCCAAGTCGGACTTCCATTTTCAATAATACATTTTTATTCCATTAAAGATTCTTTTTTTCTAATTGTACACTGGAATGTTAAGATTCCCCTTCAGCAATTTAGTTAAAAATGCTCAATCTAGTCATTTTCAACCCCACATCCACACAACCACTGCTAAGTTGAAATTTGGGGAGTACAAATGAAAAAGAAAAAAAAAACAAAACATGAAAGACAAATGTTATATTTTGAATAATGTTGATGTACTATGAGAATGTAAGTAAAGGATGACTGGGTGGATGAACAGCAGTGTACTGCGAGGGCTCCCTGCTTACCTTGGATGTGAGGGGTTGAGTATCAGGGCTCTGATCCAGCTCTGTGTGTCTGAGTGGACGCCAACACACATCCGCCCCCCATCTCAGATCTAAAGCCTCATGTGGGATGTTAGATTAGAGGGTTGGATGTTGTTTCTGGGCCTCCTTCAAAGAACTTTTTAAACTCTGATATCTGAGGGCTGATCATCGCTGGTCTTAAATTGACCACAGTGAAACATGGCGTCTGTTTTTTTGTTTGTTTGTTTTTGGCGTGAGGAGTGGTTGTAATGGTGTTACAAGAAAAAAGAAAAAGATCATCAGGAAAGTCAACAGATGCAACAGTCAAATGTATTTACTGGTAGGTAACGTCGCCCTGCAGCTGAGAATCCCTTACAAAGTCCTGCTCTTCAATGTCAAATTTCTACATCCAGATTAGTGGTAAACAATGAAAAATTATACAGCAAACAGTAAAAAATATCCAAGTTCAAAATAAAAAGGACAATTTTGCTGATGACGACCACGGACAGTACGGACAATATACCGAGCACAGAGCGATATTGTTGCCTTTCAACGATGAGCCGATGTCTACGAAAAACTGAAAAATCAAAAGTGTCCTCACGAGAATAAAACGAAAACAGTCATCTGATGTGAGATATCAATAGAGCAAATCACAAGAGTTTAACGATTAAAGAATGACAGGCTTATAATGATTGAAACAGCTACAATTCTGCAGTTATTATGCATAAGAAAATCTGAAAAGAAAAAAAAAAAAAGCAACAACCCCATTTAACAATCGATGAACCTTTGCAATGCGAGTGAAGAAGACAGGTTGTGGAGGATGCACGATTCTCGGGGGGGTTTGGGGGTTTTGGGGGGGATGCTA
This sequence comes from Stegastes partitus, assembly GCF_000690725.1. Classification (NCBI taxonomy): domain Eukaryota; kingdom Metazoa; phylum Chordata; class Actinopteri; family Pomacentridae; genus Stegastes; species Stegastes partitus. Next base: position 80,519 of record NW_007578893.1, on the reverse strand, counting down.
AACTGCCAGCGCTCACTCTAGTGGAGACTGATAGTGGCCTCGGGTCCCTGTTCTCCCTCTCTACCTCCTGGCAGGGTTTTACCGATAGACTGACCAAGAGACGGCCGCTGGCGTCTCCTGCACCCCCGCAGTCATCCTCTACTTAGTCTGAAGTCCTCTTTACAGTTCTGCTTGGCGAACACAACAGCATCAGTGTAGGTTTCTTTGTGTGTGTGCGTCTGTGTGTGTGTGTGTCTGTTTGTTGGTTTTTCCTGTTCAATTAACTCTATATATAGATGATCCTCTCTCATACAAACATATAAATACACCACCGCTGCTCTGCTCCACCACAGGAAGAGGCTTCGCCAAAGGGCTGACGTAGTCCTGTCGATGTACACAGTCTCTCAAATAGTATACAGGGCGGGCAGGCAAGAAATCTTCAATCTTTCTCTGTAGCATAGATCTGGACTTTTTTTGTTGGTGATTTTTATTTTTTGATTTTGTCGTTTTCTTTGAATACCTTTTTTTTTTTCTTTTGTTTTTACAGGATTTCGTATTTGTCGACGACAAAGGAGGTTTCTGAAGAGAATCTAACGGAGCTGTCGCCGTCTACGTGAGTCACTTTGGTAACCTGGGGAGAGAGACGAGAGGTTTAATCACCAGCACATCTACTGTTTATCATAGCATACACATCACTAAGCACAAGACATACTCTGTAGACTCTTCATATCACTTCTGGGACTTAACTTTTAGCAAATGGCTTGAAAGAGTCAATAAGCAGTCCTGATAAGATGGTACCAATACAAATGCCTGCTTATGTGTAGGAATATGGAGCTTCTATGATTGAGAAGAAAGTAAAGGGCTGTCTGACACCAAGGGAAAGCTGTAACAATATTCTAAATGACCGTACTCTTAAACTGATTTTTTTTCCATGTAGATCTCTCTTTAGGTGGCTGAAATACATTTTGCTGCTCACCCCTTTCACACCAGTACATAGTCCTCCGACTCGACTGTGATCTGCTGCAGGTAATACACCCACTATAGATAAGCACGTCATACAGCCCCACTTCAAAAGAAACTTAACTATCCTTTCCTGAGGGGAGGTTGAGTTTCCTTCCAGTGTTTCTGTCCAAGCCTTCAAATATTAACCCTATTAGCTGTGATAACTTACTGCTGATTGCGTCACACTGAAAATCTGGCAAACCAGCAGGAGGCTTTTATTGTGAAGCACTTGTACGAGCTGCAATGTGTTTCTCAGAGGTAGAAAAGATTTATTAGCAGTGGTGTTCCTCATCATAAACATGGCTCCATTTCCTGAAGGCATCTTTAAAGGTAATATGATCTGAGCTATGACACTTGGATCATGCTGAGATGCTTTTGGCAAACAGAGCTTCATTTAACACAACAAGAAACGGGCGTATGTGGCATTATTTGGTCGCCAGCTCAGCTTTAAATATTACTGAGGGTTAGTGTGAATGTACACAGCTGCAGCGAGCTGAGATGTGCAGGTGCAGTTGAAAGTTTCTTCGAAAATTGGCGATGATCAGCAGCAGCGTGTCGCCTGATTCTTGTCTTTAACTGCCAGCTCCAACTATCTGATTACTAAACTGACTCAGATTCAGAAATAAGATCTTCAGGTGGACGCATGCGGCGGCTCCGCAGTTAAACGTTACTCCCATCACTGCTGCTGACACTACAGCCTGGTTCTTGCAGACATTAGTAAAAGACTGCATCCTTATGAGAGACTCACCTGGATGTCGCAGTAGTTGCGCTTGGACACAAAGGACACATTGATAGGAAAGAAATCATTGGGCTGTCCGGCGATGCTGAATTCCAGGCTGCCGGTCTTGTTGTTGGCATCGATGACGGGTAGGCACCACTCCAGGACGTTCCGCCTGCTGTCGTGTTTGTACTCTCCATCCAGATCGCCAATCACAGGAGCTCCCACACCAGAACTGAAGAGGAGCACAAACATGAACACAACAAACTTTTACAACGTCGCATTGACATGAATGTTAAATGTTGTTGAGTTCAATTCATCCAGACACACAGATGTTTTGTGATCAGGGTGCTCTAACCTACACCTACACAGCTACACCACCTCAACGTTTACAACTTCCTACTATAGTGTTGACATGTAATTGCACAAGATATGTCTATACTACTGATCATTTACAACTACAATATAAACCTGTGTTATTTCTCTGCAAGAGACCTGAGATCTGTCAACTCTGAGAGTTTCACACATCAACTACAATCACAAACTGTCACTTTCATTGCATCAGCAGGCCCGGACACAAACTCACAAAGACTGGACAGATTTGCAGATGTACTCACGGTACGGGGATGCTGATGACCACGTCGTTGAGCTCAAGGCTCTCCTCCTGCAGCTCGTATTCAATGTTGACATCGCAGCCGGTTCCGCTCTCTGAAGGCCAGCAGTTTACTGTGACACAGAGAATCCAGGTGAGACTGCAGCAGGACACGGTTCTGCAGTGCTGCAGTGCTGCACTGTGACACCTCAAGGCTTTCATCATCTCACCAAACAAACCAAAGCAATCCCATCAAATAACTGAAGAGTTGAAAAATGCATCAACAACTCTTTTTAAAATGAGATAATCGTTGTTTTGTTTAATGCAGAAATATCACTTCTTCAGTGGGAAGATATATTTCTTATTTCTGTCATTAATAATAGTAACCTTAATCGCCTGGGGTTTTGGAACACTGGTTGGACGTCTGAAGATGCCACCCTGGGCTGCAGGAAACTATTAAAGGGATTTTTGCTATTTTCTGACATTTTACAGGCAAAACAATAATTCACTTAATCAAGCCTTTAATCACAGATGAATCGATAGTAAAAATAGTGCTTTGATGAAGCTCTCCAGTCATCAGAGCAGCAGCATCCCACTAAACCAGTTTCACTCAAGCACACATGAGCTGCATGTTCGGACGTACTGGTTAGAGGTATGAGGGACTCGTCTGTGGTCTGTAGTCTCCACTTCAGGACACCAACATCGTTGTTGAGAGGGAAGGACTTCTCTGGGTTCTTCAGGCCAATAATGGAGTCAGCTGTGAACAACTTCTTGTCCACATTGGGATGTGTCTGAGAAGAAAGAGAGGAAAGAGACACACAAACATCAGTAAGTGGTTATTAACTGTGCTAGTTTAGTTGTTTTTGTCATTTTTCACACTTCAGTATGTTTTATATTTTTGTCTGTATTGTGTGTTATACCTGAGCAGCATATTAATGTTGCTACTTTTCTTGATTTTATTTTATGAGCTTAATCCAACAGTTCTGAGGATGAATGTGGAAAGAAGCAGGTAATCTGATTACCGTTGACAGTCACTCTACTTGCTTTTAGTGTCTCCATGGACTCATTGGTGTCGTAAGTTAGCAGGAGAGTCCTGACATTTGTTGCTGCTGTACAGTAAATGCTCTGTACAGAGTGTGCCAGCAGCCCTTTGCCATCCACAGTCAAGAACCCAGAATAATTCCACTTGCTGCTTCTCAGGGCTTCAGGTCAAAATTAATTATTTGAATTATGAGTGACTGGGGCAGCAACAAGCCAAGCTGAATTTTTTCTTCTTTTTTTTTTTTGCCTTTGTTGTACAATACAGTGAAGAGAGAGACAGGAAAGGGGAGAAGAATGGGGGAAGGACTTGCAGCAAAGGGCTATGAACGGGATTCGAACCCATGGCAGCTGCATCGGGGACTATAGCCCCTGTACGTGGGTTGCCAGCTCAACCAGGTGAGCTATAGCGGCGGCTCCAAGCTGAATTTTAACAAAGCTTTCTGCTGGACTACAACCTAAACTACTCAAACAGGGTGCTACAGGTTAAATATCTACTTTGCTTACATAATGGGAAAAAAAATACTGGAATTAAAAAATGAATAAACAAAAATTCACACCATCCTTCTTCTACACTGTGTCTGTTATTGTTGTTATGCATGCGGATAACTCATCATGCACTCATGAATGACATTTAGGGGTGTGACATTTTATTTTTTTTTATTTATTATTAAGAAAACAATGTAAATGCACTGTATAATGTTTAGTCAGACTGATTTGAATTCCGATCATTTTATAAGAGGACATATTGTGTTTTATACATTTCTACAGTATCTTTTAATATAGTTTATTATGTTGACATTTCGGCACAGACTAAAGTGATTGAAATCCTCTAAATCTCAAACATCTAAAAATGTACAGAGAAGAGCTTCGTGACAACACCAAGTTATTATTGTAGTTTGAGAACCACATTTGCTTCCTGCGCTGGCAGAGACTCAACAGCTTGGAAGATGATATCCAAATTAGCAGCACCCTCACCTTATCTAGATTGTCTCCGGTAAATATTAATGTCTGTGTTCGGCCTACCTGCAGCTGCAACCCTTTGTTGTCATTATTGTTGATAACGAGGCGGATGCGTCCGTTTTTGTCCTCCGTGACTCGGAGCGTCACCATGCCCAGCACCTCCATGTTCTGTAGGCCGCCGTCACGGCCGCAGGTCAGCGTGATCTTCTCCTCCACACGCAGATGTACACTGGGGAGGAAACCCGTCCATACAGAATAAGCAAGGAACAAATACACAGAAGGTAGTCCAAGCAGGTAACACTGAACAGAACTTTAGTGAGAATGTTGTTGGAAGCAGAGTCCTGCTGCTCCTGAATGTTAGCAGTGTCTCTGCTGATAGACACTCAGCTTCTGGCCTGTGTTGGAAATATCGGGTATTTCAGAATCCACATGTACATCGTCTGTGCACAAGAGGCCATAAGTGATACCAATATTTTTTTTTAAGGAGGGACTCTGCATGCTATAGATATTTTACTATTTGTTATACATAAAATAAAACAAAAAGTAACTCATCAGGGCTCCAGCCTACGACCAAACTGGAACTCTTTTTGAGCATTCAAGTTAAAATTTCAAGTGGTCGTATTCATGTGAGTGATGATGATCATTAAGCTGGTTGGTGTCGCTCTAACCGGCTCAGGTAGCTGCTGTGTTAACCACAGAGGTGGAAAGTAGCACTTCTGTTTCAGTCTGTTCCTGCCTGATGCTATTCAGCTGCTGTGCGCTGTAAAGATAAAGTGGTCTGTAGCTTATTATTATAAAAGCAAATTGAGGAAAGAGGAGGCGGCTGGTGGAGGTGGACAGGTTCGACACAGACACACCTGATGATCAGAGTGACGGAAAATACCGTCCGAACCGGTGAACGAAAAAATGCAATTCATTCAATCACAATGGCTAACGTAGGAGCAGGGCTGCAAAATTACAACAATGATTTTAGCCACATTCGACTGGCATTTAAAAATACGCTCCACTTTTTACAAGCAGTGTTTTTTCCGCTCATAGAAAACTGCACATGTGAATAAAATCACTTGGTTTCATCTTGGACGTTTCTGACATTAGAACAGTAGCTCATTTTTTAGAAGTCATTTTTGCTGAACCCCTTGTCTGAGCACACCACATCCATCCAGCAGTATCTACTGCAGCCTGCAGGTTTAGGCGCACGGGGATCATCAGTAAGTTTGGTGTCTTTCCATAGGAACATGTTCAGCAAGGGAGGCGTTTTGACTGTACAAAGGTGGAAAAAAGTTGGACACACTGGTGCTACCGGTAAAAAAGTTTGTCTGGAGCCCTGCACATGATGAGTTCAAGGACTGTTGGAAAGTTTCTTGCTATGATGAATGGTGTCATTTTAGGGATTCTTAAACAAATGCTTTTCCAAACTTGTGAGTGGATTTTGGGGTTCTGAGGCTTAACATACATTTTGAATCAATTAAATCATTAATGGCAATTAATCAAATAAGAATTGTTCATAAATATCTATATTACACTATTTAAAATCAAATTATACAGAGCAGCCTATAAAACTGTAACATTACAACAACAAGAATGTCATTGGATAGAAGAGTTCTGTTTGATTGGAGCTCAGCTGCATCACTGCAGCATATTTGTTCATCAAACAAGGTCACACCCACGTCGTTTCACGCCATAATCCAGGCTGCATCCACATCTGGAACATTCCAAGTTGGCTCTATGGATGTCATTTTTACAAATACTCAACCTTGTTACTGATAGTTTTCCCACATTGCAGCTTATGTATGACCACAACAAACACAGTATTCTGAGCCGATCAGCCGAACACACCAGCAGAGCAGCTGTCCTGTGCTGATTGGAAACGTTTTAGCTTCCAGTGCCTTTGGTCATTATCTGTGATGTGAAGATATCACATTTCCACACAGTCAAAAAGTTGAAAAGCATGTGTCCTGGTCATTGTTCAGTTCTACGGTCCTCTGGGGTTTCTCTTTTAAACCGACATTTTGGGGGCAGTGCTTCTCATAAAGGCAGATTTTGTCTCACTGAGCATCAGGTGAAAAACCANAAACTGTTCCCACCAGAGGAGAACGCACTTCAAACACAGAAAGATAGTCAAAGTTAAAGTCACTGTTCATTTGTGGCGTCATGCAGGATTCACTGTCCTGAGTGACTCCATCGAAGCCACCGCACCACTACATCCTGTTCTTACAGTGGACTTAGTTGCTATTTATGCCGTCTCATCTGATCGGTGAACAGCACTATGACTTGCTGAAATGTCCTGTCAGCCAAGAGGATGAGCAGAAGTCTATATTGTCCTTTAAGACCACTTGAATTATCCTATAGTGAAACCTTGATATCAAATTTTGGTCCAGTGATGCCAACAAACAGCTTTAACTTGCTCGGTTTATCAGTATATTGCATGCAGCTGCTGGCAAGTGGTTTCAAGCAGACACTGCTTCAAATTAAGAGGGTGTTAAACCAAAAAGGTTGCAAACCGCTGGTACAATAAAGAACAGACATGAGTCATGCATGTAGAAACCCGACGAGCGGCTGAGAGCTCCATGTTTGGTCTGGCTCCAGTGGCCTTCACACATGATGCTAATGAGTGGAGCGGCTGAGTCATTGGGACCGGGGTTAGTCATCACATGACACACAACGAAATGAAATACCTCAAATTTCAATCTCGGCTGAGTTTATTTGGGACAGGGGTCTCCAACTCTGGTCCTCATGAGCTGCTGTCCTGCAGGTTTTAGATGTTGGAGATCCATTACTGTGAGTCAGGTGTGTTGCAGTACGGAAACGTCTAAAACCTGCAGGACAGTAGCTCATGAGGTCCAGAGTTAGAGATCCCTAGTCCAGGAAATGCAGTTTTTGTGAAGGTTAATAGGGACTTGGTTACTCTGTGCTGCAGCTGCTTCTTTTTTTTGTGATCAACCAAATTCTAAATATGATTAAAATAAAAAATATAGCTGTATCACATGCAACAGAGCAACAAGTTATCTCTAAAACTTCTTCTGACAACCAGAATAAATACATCTACATGGAGCTAAATGAGTAAAATGCCCAGAGACAGCCCGCACCGCTACACTACACTCACTTTCGTGCATTATTTACGATTAACAACTAGGTACATTCCCCTCGCTAATTACAACAAGCCAATTAACACACAAACCCAAGTCGGACTTCCATTTTCAATAATACATTTTTATTCCATTAAAGATTCTTTTTTTCTAATTGTACACTGGAATGTTAAGATTCCCCTTCAGCAATTTAGTTAAAAATGCTCAATCTAGTCATTTTCAACCCCACATCCACACAACCACTGCTAAGTTGAAATTTGGGGAGTACAAATGAAAAAGAAAAAAAAAAACAAAACATGAAAGACAAATGTTATATTTTGAATAATGTTGATGTACTATGAGAATGTAAGTAAAGGATGACTGGGTGGATGAACAGCAGTGTACTGCGAGGGCTCCCTGCTTACCTTGGATGTGAGGGGTTGAGTATCAGGGCTCTGATCCAGCTCTGTGTGTCTGAGTGGACGCCAACACACATCCGCCCCCCATCTCAGATCTAAAGCCTCATGTGGGATGTTAGATTAGAGGGTTGGATGTTGTTTCTGGGCCTCCTTCAAAGAACTTTTTAAACTCTGATATCTGAGGGCTGATCATCGCTGGTCTTAAATTGACCACAGTGAAACATGGCGTCTGTTTTTTTGTTTGTTTGTTTTTGGCGTGAGGAGTGGTTGTAATGGTGTTACAAGAAAAAAGAAAAAGATCATCAGGAAAGTCAACAGATGCAACAGTCAAATGTATTTACTGGTAGGTAACGTCGCCCTGCAGCTGAGAATCCCTTACAAAGTCCTGCTCTTCAATGTCAAATTTCTACATCCAGATTAGTGGTAAACAATGAAAAATTATACAGCAAACAGTAAAAAATATCCAAGTTCAAAATAAAAAGGACAATTTTGCTGATGACGACCACGGACAGTACGGACAATATACCGAGCACAGAGCGATATTGTTGCCTTTCAACGATGAGCCGATGTCTACGAAAAACTGAAAAATCAAAAGTGTCCTCACGAGAATAAAACGAAAACAGTCATCTGATGTGAGATATCAATAGAGCAAATCACAAGAGTTTAACGATTAAAGAATGACAGGCTTATAATGATTGAAACAGCTACAATTCTGCAGTTATTATGCATAAGAAAATCTGAAAAGAAAAAAAAAAAAAGCAACAACCCCATTTAACAATCGATGAACCTTTGCAATGCGAGTGAAGAAGACAGGTTGTGGAGGATGCACGATTCTCGGGGGGGTTTGGGGGTTTTGGGGGGGATGCTAAACTGCCAGCGCTCACTCTAGTGGAGACTGATAGTGGCCTCGGGTCCCTGTTCTCCCTCTCTACCTCCTGGCAGGGTTTTACCGATAGACTGACCAAGAGACGGCCGCTGGCGTCTCCTGCACCCCCGCAGTCATCCTCTACTTAGTCTGAAGTCCTCTTTACAGTTCTGCTTGGCGAACACAACAGCATCAGTGTAGGTTTCTTTGTGTGTGTGCGTCTGTGTGTGTGTGTGTCTGTTTGTTGGTTTTTCCTGTTCAATTAACTCTATATATAGATGATCCTCTCTCATACAAACATATAAATACACCACCGCTGCTCTGCTCCACCACAGGAAGAGGCTTCGCCAAAGGGCTGACGTAGTCCTGTCGATGTACACAGTCTCTCAAATAGTATACAGGGCGGGCAGGCAAGAAATCTTCAATCTTTCTCTGTAGCATAGATCTGGACTTTTTTTGTTGGTGATTTTTATTTTTTGATTTTGTCGTTTTCTTTGAATACCTTTTTTTTTTTCTTTTGTTTTTACAGGATTTCGTATTTGTCGACGACAAAGGAGGTTTCTGAAGAGAATCTAACGGAGCTGTCGCCGTCTACGTGAGTCACTTTGGTAACCTGGGGAGAGAGACGAGAGGTTTAATCACCAGCACATCTACTGTTTATCATAGCATACACATCACTAAGCACAAGACATACTCTGTAGACTCTTCATATCACTTCTGGGACTTAACTTTTAGCAAATGGCTTGAAAGAGTCAATAAGCAGTCCTGATAAGATGGTACCAATACAAATGCCTGCTTATGTGTAGGAATATGGAGCTTCTATGATTGAGAAGAAAGTAAAGGGCTGTCTGACACCAAGGGAAAGCTGTAACAATATTCTAAATGACCGTACTCTTAAACTGATTTTTTTTCCATGTAGATCTCTCTTTAGGTGGCTGAAATACATTTTGCTGCTCACCCCTTTCACACCAGTACATAGTCCTCCGACTCGACTGTGATCTGCTGCAGGTAATACACCCACTATAGATAAGCACGTCATACAGCCCCACTTCAAAAGAAACTTAACTATCCTTTCCTGAGGGGAGGTTGAGTTTCCTTCCAGTGTTTCTGTCCAAGCCTTCAAATATTAACCCTATTAGCTGTGATAACTTACTGCTGATTGCGTCACACTGAAAATCTGGCAAACCAGCAGGAGGCTTTTATTGTGAAGCACTTGTACGAGCTGCAATGTGTTTCTCAGAGGTAGAAAAGATTTATTAGCAGTGGTGTTCCTCATCATAAACATGGCTCCATTTCCTGAAGGCATCTTTAAAGGTAATATGATCTGAGCTATGACACTTGGATCATGCTGAGATGCTTTTGGCAAACAGAGCTTCATTTAACACAACAAGAAACGGGCGTATGTGGCATTATTTGGTCGCCAGCTCAGCTTTAAATATTACTGAGGGTTAGTGTGAATGTACACAGCTGCAGCGAGCTGAGATGTGCAGGTGCAGTTGAAAGTTTCTTCGAAAATTGGCGATGATCAGCAGCAGCGTGTCGCCTGATTCTTGTCTTTAACTGCCAGCTCCAACTATCTGATTACTAAACTGACTCAGATTCAGAAATAAGATCTTCAGGTGGACGCATGCGGCGGCTCCGCAGTTAAACACTACTCCCATCACTGCTGCCGACACTACAGCCTGGTTCTTGCAGACTTTAGTAAAAGACTGCATCCTTATGAGAGACTCACCTGGATGTCGCAGTAGTTGCGCTTGGACACAAAGGACACATTGATAGGAAAGAAATCATTGGGCTGTCCGGCGATGCTGAATTCCAGGCTGCCGGTCTTGTTGTTGGCATCGATGACGGGTAGGCACCACTCCAGGACGTTCCGCCTGCTGTCGTGTTTGTACTCTCCATCCAGATCGCCAATCACAGGAGCTCCCACACCAGAACTGAAGAGGAGCACAAACATGAACACAACAAACTTTTACAACGTCGCATTGACATGAATGTTAAATGTTGTTGAGTTCAATTCATCCAGACACACAGATGTTTTGTGATCAGGGTGCTCTAACCTACACCTACACAGCTACACCACCTCAACGTTTACAACTTCCTACTATAGTGTTGACATGTAATTGCACAAGATATGTCTATACTACTGATCATTTACAACTACAATATAAACCTGTGTTATTTCTCTGCAAGAGTAGATGACCCGAGATCTGTCAACTCTGAGAGTTTCACACATCAACTACAATCACAAACTGTCACTTTCATTGCATCAGCAGGCCAGGACACAAACTCACAAAGACTGGACAGATTTGTAGATGTACTCACGGTACGGGGATGCTGATGACCACGTCGTTGAGCTCAAGGCTCTCCTCCTGCAGCTCGTATTCAATGTTGACATCGCAGCCGGTTCCGCTCTCTGAAGGCCAGCAGTTTACTGTGACACAGAGAATCCAGGTGAGACTGCAGCAGGACACGGTTCTGCAGTGCTGCAGTGCTGCACTGTGACACCTCAAGGCTTTCATCATCTCACCAAACAAACCAAAGCAATCCCATCAAATAACTGAAGAGTTGAAAAATGCATCAACAACTCTTTTTAAAATGAGATAATCGTTGTTTTGTTTAATGCAGAAATATCACTTCTTCAGTGGGAAGATATATTTCTTATTTCTGTCATTAATAATAGTAACCTTAATCGCCTGGGGTTTTGGAACACTGGTTGGACGTCTGAAGATGCCACCCTGGGCTGCAGGAAACTATTAAAGGGATTTTTGCCATTTTCTGACATTTTACAGGCAAAACAATAATTCACTTAATCAAGCCTTTAATCACAGATGAATCGATAGTAAAAATAGTGCTTTGATGAAGCTCTCCAGTCATCAGAGCAGCAGCATCCCACTAAACCAGTTTCACTCAAGCACACATGAGCTGCATGTTCGGACGTACTGGTTAGAGGTATGAGGGACTCGTCTGTGGTCTGTAGTCTCCACTTCAGGACACCAACATCGTTGTTGAGAGGGAAGGACTTCTCTGGGTTCTTCAGGCCAATAATGGAGTCAGCTGTGAACAACTTCTTGTCCACATTGGGATGTGTCTGAGAAGAAAGAGAGGAAAGAGACACACAAACATCAGTAAGTGGTTATTAACTGTGCTAGTTTAGTTGTTTTTGTCATTTTTCACACTTCAGTATGTTTTATATTTTTGTCTGTATTGTGTGTTATACCTGAGCAGCATATTAATGTTGCTACTTTTCTTGATTTTATTTTATGAGCTTAATCCAACAGTTCTGAGGATGAATGTGGAAAGAAGCAGGTAATCTGATTACCGTTGACAGTCACTCTACTTGCTTTTAGTGTCTCCATGGACTCATTGGTGTCGTAAGTTAGCAGGAGAGTCCTGACATTTGTTGCTGCTGTACAGTAAATGCTCTGTACAGAGTGTGCCAGCAGCCCTTTGCCATCCACAGTCAAGAACCCAGAATAATTCCACTTGCTGCTTCTCAGGGCTTCAGGTCAAAATTAATTATTTGAATTATGAGTGACTGGGGCAGCAACAAGCCAAGCTGAATTTTTTCTTCTTTTTTTTTTTTGCCTTTGTTGTACAATACAGTGAAGAGAGAGACAGGAAAGGGGAGAAGAATGGGGGAAGGACTTGCAGCAAAGGGCTATGAACGGGATTCGAACCCATGGCAGCTGCATCGGGGACTATAGCCCCTGTACGTGGGTTGCCAGCTCAACCAGGTGAGCTATAGCGGCGGCTCCAAGCTGAATTTTAACAAAGCTTTCTGCTGGACTACAACCTAAACTACTCAAACAGGGTGCTACAGGTTAAATATCTACTTTGCTTACATAATGGGAAAAAAAATACTGGAATTAAAAAATGAATAAACAAAAATTCACACCATCCTTCTTCTACACTGTGTCTGTTATTGTTGTTATGCATGCGGATAACTCATCATGCACTCATGAATGACATTTAGGGGTGTGACATTTTATTTTTTTTTATTTATTATTAAGAAAACAATGTAAATGCACTGTATAATGTTTAGTCAGACTGATTTTGTAATTTAACAGTGAATTCCGATCATTTTATAAGAGGACATATTGTGTTTTATACATTTCTACAATATCTTTTAATATAGTTTATTATGCTGACATTTCGGCACAGACTAAAGTGATTGCAATCATCTAAAAATGCAGAGAAGAGCTTCATGACAACACCAAGTTATTGTAGTTTAACAACCACATTTGCTTCCTACGCTGGCAGAGACTCAACAGCTTGGAAGATGATATCCAAATTAGCAGCATCCTCACCTTATCTAGATTGTCTCCGGTAAATATTAATGTCTGTGTTCGGCCTACCTGCAGCTGCAACCCTTTGTTGTCATTATTGTTGATAACGAGGCGGATGCGTCCGTTTTTGTCCTCCGTGACTCGGAGCGTCACCATGCCCAGCACCTCCATGTTCTGTAGGCCGCCGTCACGGCCGCAGGTCAGCGTGATCTTCTCCTCCACACGCAGATGTACACTGGGGAGGAAACCCGTCCATACAGAATAAGCAAGGAACAAATACACAGAAGGTAGTCCAAGCAGGTAACACTGAACAGAACTTTAGTGAGAATGTTGTTGGAAGCAGAGTCCTGCTGCTCCTGAATGTTAGCAGTGTCTCTGCTGATAGACACTCAGCTTCTGGCCTGTGTTGGAAATATCGGGTATTTCAGAATCCACATGTACATCGTCTGTGCACAAGAGGCCATAAGTGATACCAATATTTTTTTTAAAGGAGGGACTCTGCATGCTATAGATATTTTACTATTTGTTATACATAAAATAAAACAAAAAGTAACTCATCAGGGCTCCAGCCTACGACCAAACTGGAACTCTTTTTGAGCATTCAAGTTAAAATTTCAAGTGCTCGTATTCATGTGAGTGATGATGATCATTAAGCTGGTTGGTGTCGCTCTAACCGGCTCAGGTAGCTGCTGTGTTAACCACAGAGGTGGAAAGTAGCACTTCTGTTTCAGTCTGTTCCTGCCTGATGCTATTCAGCTGCTGTGCGCTGTAAAGATAAAGTGGTCTGTAGCTTATTATTATAAAAGCAAATTGAGGAAAGAGGAGGCGGCTGGTGGAGGTGGACAGGTTCGACACAGACACACCTGATGATCAGAGTGAAGGAAAATACCGACCGAACCGGTGAACGAAAAAATGCAATTCATTCAATCACAATGGCTAACGTAGAAGCAGGGCTGCAAAATTACAACAATGATTTTAGCCACATTCGACTGGCATTTAAAAATACGCTCCACTTTTTACAAGCAGTGTTTTTTCCGCTCATAGAAAACTGCACATGTGAATAAAATCACTTGGTTTCATCTTGGACGTTTCTGACATTAGAACAGTAGCTCATTTTTTAGAAGTCATTTTTGCTGAACCCCTTGTCTGAGCACACCACATCCATCCAGCAGTATCTACTGCAGCCTGCAGGTTTACGGGGATCATCAGTAAGTTTGGTGTCTTTCCATAGGAACATGTTCAGCAAGGGAGGCGTTTTGACTGTACAAAGGTGGAAAAAAGTTGGACACACTGGTGCTACCAGTAAAAAAGTTCGTCTGGAGCCCTGCACATGATGAGTTCAAGGACTGTTGGAAAGTTTCTTGCTATGATGAATGGTGTCATTTTAGGGATTCTTAAACTAATGCCTTTCCAAACTTGTGAGTGGATTTTGGGGTTCTGAGGCTTAACATACATTTTGAATCAATTAAATCATTAATGGCAATTAATTAAATAACAATTAGTCATAAATATCTATATTACACTATTTAAAATCAAATTATACAGAGCAGCCTATAAAACTGTAACATTACAACAACAAGAATGTCATTGGATAGAAGTGTTCTGTTTGATTGGAGCTCAGCTGCATCACTGCAGCATATTTGTTCATCAAACAAGGTCACACCCACGTCGTTTCACGCCATAATCCAGGCTGCATCCACATCTGGAACATTCCAAGTTGGCTCTATGGATGTCATTTTTACAAATACTCAACCTTGTTACTGATGGTTTTCCCACATTGCAGCTTATGTATGACCACAACAAACACAGTATTCTGAGCCGATCAGCCGAACACACCAGCAGAGCAGCTGTCCTGTGCTGATTGGAAACGTTTTAGCTTCCAGTGCCTTTGGTCATTATCTGTGATGTGAAGATATCACATTTCCACACAGTCAAAAAGTTGAAAAGCATGTGTCCTGGTCATTGTTCAGTTCTACGGTCCTCTGGGGCTTCTCTTTTAAACCGACATTTTGGGGGCAGTGCTTCTCATAAAGGCAGATTTTGTCTCACTGAGCATCAGGTGAAAAACCAAACCAAGCCTCGATAACATTTGCAAAACAACTTAGAAGGAGTTTTTTTATATACAGGATATCATCTTTGTTATCCTATTATCCAGATTAATAAATACATGAACATCAGTATTTAGTTTCATCAGCTGAATACATCTTCAACAGAGCTGAGGCCACATTTAGTGTTGGATGATGGGGCGGAAATTGAAATTATGATATCTTTGATCTGTGATTCCACTTGTGATACAATTAGAACAGAATAGATTTAAAACGTGACGGAGCATTATGACATCAAAAGCATGACTCTGAAATTGACTAACTGTACAGCCCTCACCACATTTACCCTGAGACCAAATCTACAGTTTATCTTCTACTCACTCTGCTTTCTCATTATCTTAAAGTTTGAAGAAAAAAAAATGTCATCCCTCTAAGTTACAAGCGAGGAAGTGATCCTTTTTATCCACGATGTGCTCAAGGATGTTAAACTTCTGCACTCATATACGGGACATGGTAACAAACAAAGAAAAGTCTAAAAAGACTGTTAATTAAAAAGGAATAAACAAAACTGAATCATATAAACAAGAACGAGTGTGTACCTCTCCACGTTGACTGGTGGTGGCAGAGCTTTAGATACATCTGAGCCTCTCTTTCCTGAGGTGGGCATGATGGTTTCACCCTCGGACTTGAGCTTGTCAACAAAGTTATCCACTTCTTTCCCTTTAGCACCCAGTTTCAGAGCCTTACTGGGTCCACTTGGTCTGAACAGAGAAAAAATGCTCCATTAGTTCATTATTATGTTTTTGGCCAGAAGTATGTCTGTGAAATTCAACACACAAAAACAAGAAATGGTCAATCCAGTACTTTAGTCCTGCATGTGTTGGAGACATACCTGACTGGAGCTGCTGTGATCTTGGGTTTTTCAGGCTCGACGATGGTGTCTGTGATGATGGACCCTGAGGACACGCTGGTCATGCCGGCGCTGCCGAAGCCGCCAAAAGCCGGCACCTTCTTCCCGGAGCGTTCAGCGTCCCTCCTAGCCTGCTGCAGCTCCTTGGCCTTCCTCCTCATCTCTGCCTTGGCCTCTCGTTCCTGGGTCTGTGGATTTGCAAAATAATATTTAACAAGAGTTTTAAACTGGCTTTAAATATCTGCAAGGCCGTTGCTTCATCAATCACGTGGTTTAATACACATTCTGTACATCTTGTCACCAAGCACTTTAAACACATCTTACTGGTTTCCTCCTATTCTGTTTTGTTCATTTGTCTCAATTCCTTCATTTAGCTTCTGTGTGATCTACTAGTATAACTCTGCATAACATCTTTATTGTGTTTAATACATGTTTCTTTTTTTTTTCTGTGCACCAATAAACTAATTTCCTCACTGGAATGAATTCCCTTCTATCTAATGTAATAAACCCCACAGAGTCATCCGTGTGATCTCACCTCTCTGACAGCACGGAAAACCTTTTCCTCGTGGGAGTCCATCTCTGTGAAGGTGCGGATCTGTGCCAAGTTGACATTCTCTCTGTAGCCTAGCGCCACGATCTCATCGAAGGCGAAGATCAGGTCGAAACAGTGCTCTGATATTTCACTCTCCTCCAGCACGCGACAGTACTCTGGGATCTGGATGGTACGGAAGAGAGATTAACATCAGATGACTGAACCTGTGCAAACATTTAAACCTCAGATCCACCCTGCAGCCACCTGCAGACAACAGATGTGAACCGGTATAGAAGCTTGAAAAAAAAAAAACTCCCCCGATCACGCTCTAGCTGATCCTGAACAGAAATACTGTCATGATTTCACTGAAGCATCGGTTCTGTTACTCCACTTCATCAACACGGTTTATTTTAAGGTATAAATGCAAGCTTTATGCAATAAAATGGCAGTTGTAAATATTCTTCAACCACTCATCGCATAAATTAAACAGGTCTGGGTAATATGGCCCCAAAAACTTCAAACTCTAATCTTTTCATTTCACAATTTCAGTCAGTTTTTTCTTTCCACACAAACTCCAAGCGTATATATTCTTTTCACCCAAAACTAAAGCTGCATATGCAAGACCAACAAAAGAGAAGTACCTCGATAGTGTCAATATTGTGAAGGAAAACAAATCAGAGCAGCTGTGCAACAACGCAACATCATAATTATAGTAAGTCATCCTATATTTAGGCCAATACGTTGTGTAGCCTCTGATATCAGACTGTGCAAAACCCATGACTACATTTCTTCAGTTTTATCCAACTGTTGTCCTCTGCAGTTGCCATTATTCAACAACATTTCACACGTGCGGGTGTCTCCCAGGAAACAGCGACAGCTTACGTCGACTACTTCTAACTGTATGGCTGCTGTTGTTGTTCAAAGACAAAGGAAGCGTATGTCTGGATTATTCAATTTTTTTCTTTCTACATTAGAGAAAAAGTGAGAAGCTATCCAAATGAAACCAACCAAGATCCAATTTCAGTGCTCGCATTTTCACAAAGTGTGTGTACTATTCTAGGTGAAATGTTTCGTTACACTATCTGGCAACCTATGTAATAAATAAAGTGAAACAGCACATAAAGTCAAGAACGTGTCTCACTTGAATAGAAATGGTCCTGGTCAGAAAACAAAAAGGAAGACGACAGGGCACAATGGATCACTGTTACTCAACTGAAAGCTTGAATACACTGCCGGACATGTACGATTTAACGCACAATGGATATTACACTATTACACACTGTGACTGTGAAGATGATTCACGTTAAAACAATTAAAGGGAAACATTACAAATCTCAAAAATGGCTGGTGTGAAAACTACAGATCTTTATTTACATGGTGTAACTTTTCTAGTACAGATACTTTCTTTGTAAGAGATACTGTCCTGTATCAAACATATTGGACATATAAATGGGAATGTATTGAGCCACAGCTGGCCTAAAGCTATCTTTCATTTGTAGTCAACCCTTGTCATTCCTTCTTTGCGTTACACACAACCATGGTGTTGACATTACATCTTATGACATACACCATTTATATAAACATATCTGTGGTATGGAATTGAACTAAAGTGGGTTCCATGCGTCCTTACCACACGGGAGAAGAGTCTGAGTGTCTCCAGGTCCTCCAGGATGTTGCTGTTCTTGGTGGTGATGAGGACCATGTAGAGTTTCTCCAGCGGCTGGTACACATAGCGAACACTGTCTGTTTCCACAAAGGTGTGCTGCTTGCCCGTGTTCATCAGTTTTGGAAACGCAGCCAGGAGTCCTTCAATTCGTGTCCGGGTCATTTCCACAAACTGCCGCGATACGATGGCCTTGCCGGCCTTGGTGCACACCGCCGCTGCCAACAGCACCTTGGGGTGAAGAGAAAGCATGACTGCTATGCCGCCTACTGACCTTCAGTATCGCAACACATAACACAATCATTCTATGAGCATTGAAATATTACTGAAATGAATATAGCTGAAAGCATTTTGGGAGAAGATCTGTCTGACGGTTGCCTCTTCTACTTCAGTTTGCCAGAAATCATCCCAGAGTTTGGCTCTCTGAGGAGAACAAGTCTCACAAACGACAGCAGAAAATCTAATACTGTCTTAAAATTGTGAGGCACACAACACAAGGCTTGAACAAATCTTAGCAGTCTTCTTTCACATTCTGCTTAGAATGCTTCACTCTGAACTATTGATTCCCTCTGCTCAAAGCCACCTACTATGTTGACTCTTGGTGCAGGAGGACTGTAGGAGTAGCTAGCTGGCAAGTAGCTACAAACCGGACATTTTACTGAAACAAATACAGCAGCAGAGAAAATATGTATGCCGAATTTGACAGTGGTGAGAAGCTATGAAGAATACCTTAAATCTTGTTAAAGATTTACATCTGTGTCAGCAAAGAAGCATAAACAACTTTAAATCACCAAGATTTTGACTGGTGTTTGCTGTGGTGTTCTCATCACCCGAGAACACACAAGGGCAGCTTTCGTGGAAATGCACCATACATTTCTACAGCAAAAATTAACTGAAATAAAACTGTATGGTTCGCGTGATATGAGCTAAATGAGCAGTCTTGGTGTAAATAAAGCATATTCCTCTCTGGGAAATGAATGAAGGAAGTACATTCATTCCACGTTGACAATGGCCCGATCGCAGGATCTGAACTTGATGCAGAAAAGCAACAGCTGTGTTCACAAAGTAGTCGCTGGTGGCTAACAATAATAATAATAATACAAATGTATAAATGGTAAAAGCTTGTTTGAGAATGGTACCCTGTAGTATCTGGCTGAATATAATCTGACAGCAGGTAACGTTAGCTCGGATCCAGCTAGTGACAGCAGATCCCTAGCGCTAGCTTGTGAAGCTAGTTAACGTCAGCAATGTATGCACACTGTACGTCGCTAATTCAGCTGAAATTTGACTCAGTAGAGTAAACACATGATTCATTTATTCGATTACAGCACCTGCATTTAACGTTAACTATGTCAGTCTAATGTAAAGCAACGCCTGCTGTTCCTCTTCTTTCGCTCTTGGAGAGGAGAAGCTAGCGAACTGATAGCTAGCTAACTGATAGCTAGCTTTAGCTACCAGCCAGGTTAGCCAATGTTATGATAAATGCTAGGCCCGATAAAAGGCAGCAAAATTATCTTGGTTTTCGACTGTCACTCACCATTTTGGTCTCTCTCTACGGTGCGACGATCTTCAGTCTCTCGTGTTTGTTGCTTCGGTGATTTGTAGTCACTCCGGAATAGCAAGGTGCGAACGTACAGCTGACTTCAAGTTGTGTGATTGTTAGTTAGCAATATGGCAGCAGCACAGAGCCACGTCTCCACCGGAAGAGCAGCGCTGGATCAGCCCACCGTGGAAACCAGTGACGTGGGCCCCAAAATGTTGGCCTGGTTGCATAAACACGGTACGAGGAGCACCTCCACGGCTTTTATTCTTCTCATTTAGAGCTCAGCGATGGTGCCAGACACACAAGACTTCCACATCTGTGCCCCGTAACAAACGGCTGCAGGCAGTGAAGAAGCAGGTGCTGAACTTTAATGTCACACATCATAATAAAGTTTATTATCATGACGGGATCGAACAGATTCTAAAATATGTATGATCAGATGGATGGGATGGGCTTTATTAACAGTTAACTTTTTGTATTTCCTACAAAATGTCATCATTTAAAGCGTGAAAGGGTTTTTATTCATTACTATACTATCAGGGTAAAGTGGAGTAAGACCCTTCAGAATCATATGAAGTACAAAACAAAACAAACTATTAAGAACAAAAAAGAAAAAGACATATGTCCTTTTCTTTTTTGTTCCTAATAGTTTGTACTTGAAAATTCACAAAATGAATGGAATGGGTCAAAAAAAAAAAAACCTTATGGGAACATTTGCAGAGCATTCCCTCAGGACACAAAGGAGATGCTGCTCTGCTCTGCATCACTTACCTTAGGAGTGATTTTGATCAATACAAACTTAAGCATAAGACTAACTTTATTGTAAAAAAAAAAAAATAAAACAAATATAAATAAACTTGTATTGCTCTCACTTAAACTGCAGCATAAACATTAGGTAACACATACAGAAATGATGCCTGTTTTTTTTTTTTTTTTTTTTTTTAAATGGTTTGATTATTCATCTAGAACTGAACCGGGCCTCGGACAAAAGCTGTAAGTTTAATACAATTTTATTATATGGTTGATGTTTAACAAGGTCAAATCACCAGCAATGTTTGGCCTCCAATAGCCAGACATTCATAGGGCGGATATCTTCCCTCAAAGTCCATCCTCCTACATTTTTACATATCACCAAAATAATAATAATGATTCATGACTGTAATGTACACAGTAAAAAAAAAAAAAAAGGTTTGTGCATATATTTTCTTTAAATAAACACATTTTCTACAGTCAGAATATGACATCAACATTCCTCCAAACCACATCTTTTGATTTCCTCCCATCCGTAAAATTACTTTAATGATATTTCATGATTAGTAAAAACAACGTCATCCAAGAACAGACCTGATATGAAGCTGACTGTATCTATAATGGACAGCAGTAGAACTTTTTTTGTATTCCTAATCTTATCATGTTGGGTTATCCCTCCCTAATATGCATCCAAGTATGTGTCGTAAACGCTGTGTAACATGTGAATATTTGGTCTTTAGAGACGTCGACTCTCTATGTAATACAGAACCGAACTACAGCTATTTATTAGTGAATTTATTAACCATCAACCATTAAATTAACTACCAACTATTCTGATGATCGATTAACCAGTTTGAGTATTTTTTTAAGGTTTACAGGTTCTTAAATGTGAGCGTTTTCTGGCTTCCTTCCTCCTCTATGATGTTAAACTGAATGTCGTCAGTTTGTGGACAAAACAACAAGACAACAGGATGTCAGCTTGAGCGTTGGGAAACACTGATCAACACGTTTCGCTTTTAATTTATAGACCAAACAACTAATCAATGAATCAAGAAGAAAAAACAATTAATCAGCAATTAAAATAATCAGAAGTCACAGCTCTTATACAGAATATCGTGTGACTGCATTTTTGCAATGCATGTACATTTTACATGTTGCTATTTAAAATGTAATTTAAAACCTAAATATGAATTTAATAAGACGTCCACTGTGAACTGCACAATGATTCATAAAATAATACATTTTAAAACAGAATAAACACATTGCATTAAAATCTTTGGAAAATATATTTTTACAAACAGTTATAATTTTCCTACATAATGTTTGAGTGTTTAATTCACAAATGTAATTATTTGTGTGATTAGAGGACAAGCGTGAATTATCTAGTGCATGAAAAATGATAAAGCATGAGGTAAACGATTGACGTATAGATTACAATCAGATTTTGTCATGAACACACAAGGAGACACGGTCATCAATAATGAGATTGAATATCTCATAACACATTTCAGACTGGTTGCACATCAAGTGTTACTGTATGATTTTTCAGTTTTTCAAAGTGTGTTTAAACATTAAAACTTCAGTCTTGATTCATTGCGTTTTTGAGAACTATTGAGAATGTCATTGCTCTTTATCAACCACAAAGAGGAACAAACTACAAAGTCAACGTTTCTCCTGAATTACAATATGTTGTTTCCTCAGATGTGCCGTTGGGTGACCTTGGAAGGTCCTTATCAAGACTGTATTGTAAAGTGAGCAGAAGTTCTTCTCATACAGTGTTTCGACAGTGCGACTCAAGATTGTGAGGCCCCATTTCAAAGACCGTCCTCGCATCAAAATCTAGCTGATTGTTATTTTTTTATTTAAGGTAATGTGTTGCATGAAATTAAATTCTCTAAATAGCAAACCAGAGGAGAGGTTATACTCCAGCAGAGAAAACATATAAGAGCTGTACGTGCTGCACAGGTGTTGTGTTTGTTGCTTTAATAAATCTTTAACACAGAAAACATTCTGAGATGTCACTCCATTGAGTTGCTTCAGTTTTGGGCTCTTGGTATTGCGTACGTGTTTATACAGTAAGTCAAGTAACCATTATTTATATAGCATATTTATTACAACAGCTGTGAAGCCAAAGTGCTTGGCAGTAGATTAATATAAGCAATTTACTGGTCAACCCTGTTCAGGACTTTCATGTTGCCATAAGTAGAAGGAAAGAATATGTGCAAAATATTTGTTGGTATTCATTATAGACTTGTATACTATGTTAATTACATTTTCTGATAAGTTGACAGATGTTGGTTCCAAATGCATGACAAATGTCCCTCTTTTTATGTTAAAAAAAAATCTTCAAAAATAAAAAAAACACCTGAACCAAATGGCCTGGGGTCCAAAAGAGCCCAAAAGTCCTGAATAGGGTTAATACCCAACAATACTATTTGTTATGTGAATTTATCTGAGTACTTTTAATATTGTGGTACATATAGCATGCAATATAATACAAATTCACCCGACTAAATGAAATGCTATGGATAAGAAATTACAGTATTACATACTTTATTTATTTTACTTGACCTTTATCTTACCAGGTAAGTTAGTGGAGAACTGGTTCTCATTTTTAATAACGACCTGATCAAGAGGCGGCATACAAACAAGATGAACAACAAAAACAGATGACATGTACAGACTTGTAAAACAGAGAGGCTAAAAACAGGTGAGGTGGTCCTGAAGTGTTACTCTAGCCGATACTCTAACAAATTACCCGACTAAGTTAATGTTAGGATCCCCCAATTATAGATGGAAAACTCTACGGATTCAAAAAATGAGGTTCCCAGCAGCTCATTCTATCCTCTGGCACCCCATACAGAATCCCTTTTAATGGTTTTAAAAAATAAAAAAAAGTAAACCTTGATAGTTGCACATGTTTCCGTCCTTTATTCTTGTTGTTACTATCAATCATCTCCATACAACCACAGAATGACAGTGGTGCAGTGACTCCTTTTAACCACCAGGTGTCACCACAGAGACATCATCAGGAACATAGAGCTGCACACAGTAGGAAGTGGAGGTGTTTCATGCCTTCAAACATTTTAAAAAAAATACTTTTCCTATTAATAATACATTTACTCCCCGTCCTTTCCCTTTCTTGTGGCATTATGTGACACTAACTCACTGGACAGGCACACTGAGGCGGGGCAGCTGACGCACAAGTCCAAAGTTGATATACAGGTTGTTCACTGAGGCCACATCATCAAGTCACGAGAAAATCTCACCTGTAATTGCATACATTCCGTAGTCATTGGCCGGTTTTATGCCTCATTATAGCTACAAAAAGCATACGCCTTATGTTTTACTCGTGTTTTGTCAACATGTGAGTGTTTATCATGAGTGTATTATACGCTCCGTACACACCCCGCAGGAGGAAGCCGGCAGACGGAACAAGGAAATGACCTCTAGCCGGTCCAATGACATCAGAGCTCCGGTTCATTCATATGGAGGCTGGTTGAGAGCAGCGCTCAGATTGCCTCTCAGGTTTCTCTGGGTTTTAATGGGCTCCGGCTACAGAAAAACGCGCTGTTGATTCGTACACTTTCGGCAGAGAAAATCGGACTAGCGACATGTCGGAGGAGGCAAGTTCTCCGGTAGGTTATTTTATTTCTTTTAATCAAACCGACCCGGTGGTTTGTACCGTTTCTGCATGCTGCACACCCACTGCACACACGTTCAGCATTTGTTCCGGTTGCGTCGTCATTTAGAGCGCGGTGATTGGCTGACGTTGATGTCAGTCAGCGGATTCTGCTTCTCTATTGGTCAGGAAAAAAGAGGGCAGCGGGCTGTCAAACCGCACAAGAGCAGCTAGTAAAAGCTAAAAGAAGGCTAAATGTGTCGTTTGGAGCTGAAACTGAGATTGAGCTGCTTTGTGTTTGACACTGTTGTTTAAAAAGCAGTCAAATGTACTATTCTAAATTATTTTAAGCTTCACAAATACCACCAAAGCAGTGACCGTGAGGCAAGATGCTGACAAAACTGTGTGTCCTTTTTTGCTAAACGTTGCGAGCCATAATGTGTAATAATGACACAGGAATAGATCAAGACAAGCGTTAATGTTTTTAGAGGTTAGATATGTTAGCGTTCGGCTAAGAAACCGATAAGTAATGTTGGGTACTTCAGTTAGTTTTATAGAATTCAATTTCACCTTTACTAAGTGGGTGGCCATGCTTTGCTTTGCTTTGCTTTGCTCCCGCCCACCACGAAGCGATGTAGCTGTTTAAACTTAGCAGCAGTTTTCGAAACACTTTTACAAGTTAAAAATATTATTTGACGAATATTTGTTCTCTGTCGCTGGTGCCGAATGGATGCTTATGGCCTACTCACGTCTGGTGCAATATATTGAGTGTTTTTATGGTGTGGTAATAATGCGCCGAGTAAAGAAACGCTAAATTAACAGATTTTTAAATGGAGTTACCAGATACACAAATGAGCACAGACTGCTTCAACAAAACAAAAAATGCTTTGAGTCTATGATCTAAAATAGAAAGAAAGTGACCTGTCCACAGAGAAATTGAATATGATGTCAAAGTAATCTGTAAATAGTGTTGTAATCTAGATATAATGGTCTAAATAGTCAAATATTGTAATAAACTATTGAAATTAGTACTGTTAGTATTATTATTATTATTATTATTATTATTATTGATGTGTTAAATTGTGTTCTGCTTTTTTAACACTAAAAATCCTAAATGTTTAATATTGTTGTCCATTTTAGAATAACTTTTATTTAAAATTTTCATTTTTTACTGTAGTATGTAGTATTGACCAATCACTGCTGATTAAATCTTCAGCCAATGACATGGCCCCAGCTTAGCCAAGGATGTTAAAGTGTCCAATAACAGTTTTGATAGTTTCGCATTTTTCTGTAGTAAAGTTTTTATTATGAGAATAAGTTTGTTTTCACATCTTGCCATTCAAGAACTTATTTCAACCTTGTGTGACTCAGATAACAGCAGTGAGAACTGTTATCTGAATTGACATTTTTCTTCGTGTTGTCCTCACTGGTGGAAACTATGTTCTTGGCTGCTGTCCATTCAGGACTAGGGTTCCCATATACAGTATGGTTAAGGCCACACCTTATAACCAGGACACTCCTTAGCTGCCCATCCCTGCCTTTTATAACGGACCCAATGAATTGGCACACTTATCTTTTAGCAGCAGAGCTATCTTGGGGTGGAGGTCCTCAAGGAGGAGGGGGGAGTCCGGTAAGAAAGACTACTGTTTAGTATCTAGAGGCTATATGACCTCAGCACAGCTCCTTACCAGGACACAGCAGGCAGTCCCAGACACACAGCGGACACAATAGCCTCCACAGTGCAGAAGCTCAGTCCGAACACACAGGATTATGGAGGAAGGACCTTACAAGTACATCAGGGTGAGGCGAGCAGAGACGACGCTTCAGCTCGGTCACAAACTCATCCCAGATGTGACTGGAAATGTGTTGGGGTGAAGAGGTTTGGCAGAAAGTGCGTTTTAACCCCCCTTGTCTGATTTGTTTTTTGTCCCGGCAGGATGGGAACGGCAAGGTTCGTCGGGTCATCCGGATCGGAACACGTAAGAGCCAGGTACAGTACAACATTTATTATCAGGAGCTTAACTTACATTATGTCCTTCAAACTCTGTGAGCAAGTGTGGGGGTTTGTTTGTCTTTAACATGGACTTCTCTGTAATCAAATTATGAAAAAGGCCTTACAGGGAACCAGAGGGGCAGTTATCTGTGAATTATCTGATGCACTGTTCCTCCATGCTGGGTCAGATACAACAGAACAAGATGTGCGCAGCTCCTTCTTGCAGAGATAATGCCTGTTCTTCCCCGTCTACACTAATTGGATGTTTGCTTGCGCTGTGTTTCTGACATTTTGAACGCCTAAACTAACTAAAACTAAGAGTGCAGTCCAGCTAACGCCAAATGTTCTTCTGTTGCAGCTGGCTCGCATCCAGACAGACAGCGTTGCCGACAAATTGAAAGAACTGTACCCTGACATTCATTTGGAAATAGGTGAGAATCTTCAAAGGCTTTGTCTTCTGTTGCTGAGTCTGTAGAGGCTTTATAGCTGTGGCACGATCTTCTCAGCTGATGAATGATTGTTATTTTCTTTGATCTTTAATTAACCGATTAAGTTTAATTTAATAGTCAAAGTGCAGTCCAGTGCTGTGCAGGCAGAACACTGATGTGCTATCATGTGATCCACACAGGTGTTTCTTCTAATACTAGTTAAAGACCCTAAAACAACCCAGGTCTACCTACACCTTCATCATCTCTTATCGTTCCACAGCGATCTGTGACCACATTTAATTCCAACATAGCTCCACCCAATGTAAACCTAAATCCAGTCAGACCTTTACTAATGAGTGACCACATCTGTTTGGGTGTGCCAGGTCTTAATTTCTGCCTTTGACTCACCTGTTAATACATCTTTGGGTTGTCAATCCTTCTGATTCTCGTGACCGCAATGTCTTTAGATAGCCTCTGCGTAATTTATTCTAGTTTGGCCGTGCATTCACTGGGGCTTAACAATGAACTGATTAGATTTGACTCCTCAGATGTCACTGTAACCTCACAGAATACTCATAACTCAAGAATTCATGTGCTCATTATGACGCATGAATGTCTAATCACGAAATTGTGATTTTTAGGATTTGATGTCCAACAGGTGAACTTAACTGTTTCATCATAATGTTCTTTGATTATTGCGAGAACTCAGGAACAGAAGGGGACACTGTGACCATGTTTCACATTTAGTCAAATTAGGGACACCAATCTCAGTCCCCAGCTTGAACCTGTGGTAATCTTTGTACAGTCAGGTTGAAGAAGTGTGTGAAGCATCAACACTTCAGTATTTGTACCT
>NW_007578893.1:38595-52935 GCF_000690725.1 Stegastes partitus | reverse complement strand
AGCTTTAAATCTAGTTCTTAGCTTGTCAACCTTACACAGAAACCAAACAGCCAACAAGACAGGAGAACATAGACTGAGCTTAAATGAGGACTTTGCAGATATTATATCTGTATGCTATCCAATGAGTATCAAAAGATCATAGTAAAACAGCTTTGACTCGTTGTTTCCACTATATAAAGTCATCTAAAGCTACATTTACTGGCCTCAGTGCTCATTTCAGTTTTTTAGTCAGGTTGGATGTTTATATTCACGTTTGCGACACAGTTTTAACTGAAACGTGAGCTGCATGTCTTTATGTGTGGAAAAAAATGTCGATCTGTGACTCACATGAGCTGTTGGTGTTGTTTTTCTAGTTATTAATGTATTATTCATAACATCGAACCTTCTGTCTTTCAGTTGCCATGTCAACGACAGGAGACAAAATCCTTGACACGGCTTTATCAAAGGTGAGGCTTTTCATGATGGTGACGAATCAAGCGACATTATAACCGGCATGTCTACTAAATCTGCAAAATAAAATAAAGAAAAATCTATATCATGTTGTTCAAATGATTTCTCCATGTTAAGCACTAGTTGTGGTCTGTATTTAAATGATCCACACAGCAGGTAGAAAAACTCCAGTAACAGCTCAGGATACATCAAGTGTTAAATATCTCATTTTCATTGAACCAGATGCATTTAAAATCTCTGTGCTGTTTTTATTGCAGATTGGTGAGAAGAGTTTGTTCACCAAAGAGTTGGAGAACGCTCTGGAGAGAAATGAGTGAGTGTGACCGGTGTCATCTGTGACTGACACCACACTGGCTCCACAGCATTGTTTCACCAACCGACCCTCTCTGTTAAACTAAAGGCTTCTCTGACAGGGGGGTCACTGATACTGACTGATACTTATGTACTGTAGTGGACAACTGCTAATGTCTTGTTTTAACATTTCCACAGCAAAAAAAAAAAAAAGACAAAATAACGTGCTGGTTTTTATTCCTCTCACAATGAGAAAGCCTGAACCTGTGACGTTAAATCCATAAGAGCTGTATGTTCATAGAAAATCCACGCAGAGAGAAACCGTTTGATTTCCCCCACAGCCTCAGATGTAGCAGGTGGTTCTGTTCTGTAGCTGAATGGCTGCATTGTACCTCGAAACATAAATGGAGCTCATATACGTTCCTCTGTGTCCTCCAGGGTCGATCTGGTTGTTCATTCACTGAAAGATCTTCCCACCACTCTGCCTCCGGGATTCACCATCGGAGCTGTGCTGAAGTGAGTACACTCAGACCTGTAGGGCGTCTGCAGAAATACGCAGTGTGACTTAAAGCTGCTTTTCTAACCTATAGTAAAATGAATTCTACCAAATAAATAAGTGTAGAGTTTCAGTTTTGCCAGTGTAATAAATGATGAGTGATGTGATGGCAGCTCTGAGGTGAAATGTGTCACTAGTTGTCTTTAAAATCTCAGAGTGCATTTGAAGATATCCTGAATTATAGTTTACAGAATTTAAATGAAGATATCTGGGATTCACATTTCGCACAGTCAGAACTGTAGATGGGTGGTTGTGGCTCAGGTGATAGAGCGGGTCGTCCTCCAATCGCAAGGTTGGTGGCTTGATCCCCGGCCCCTCCACGGTTTAAGTGTCCTTGGGCAAGACTCTGAACCTGAAGTTGCCTTGCATGGCAGCTCTGTCACCATTGATGTGTGTGAATGGGTGAATGAGAAACACATCGTAAAGCGCTTTGGATTAAAACGTTATATGAGTGCAGACCATTTACCATTTAGATGCTTCAAATTAGATTCAATGGGAAGTTCTCACTTGTGACAATGTATTTACAAAGTGTTGGATCAAAGTTACTGACAGATATCTTAATTCATGATTTGACTAGTCAGCATTACAGTGTAAATCCTGCCAACCTTTTATATATAGAAGTGCAAAACTCTGTTGACACTGACGTGTAGTGTGTCTGTTAGTGTTGCAGCACCTGTCAGGGTTGTTCATGCCACACCGTCATCATCCCTTATCATTCCACAGCGACCTGTGACCACATTTAATTCCAGCGTAGCTCCACCCAGCGTAAACCTGAGTCCAGTCAGACCTTTACTAATGAGTGACCGCATCTGTTTGGGCTCGCCAGGTCTTTAATTTCTGTGTTTGACTCACACATTAGCTCACCTTTTAATACATCTTTTGAGTTGTCCATCTGTCCGATTCTCGTGAACGCAATATCTGTACGTCATCTCTTCAAATTTGGCCATGGGGCTTAACGATGAATGCTACTCATCAAATGTCACTGTGACCTCACAGAATACTCATAACTCAAAAATTAATGTGCTAATTATGATGCATGAACGCGATTAAATCTCACCGTAATATCGCTAGAGTACGGGTGTGCTCGAGTGAAAATCCTGCCGGCTTTATTATACACATGCTTTTATTGTAGTTCCTTGGCTCCCATCTACTCAAAATTTCCTCTTTGAAGTTATTTTTTTCTTTTAACAAGACAGTTGTTGTGCACCTTTTGTCATTTTTCAGACATATTTGTGCTTAAAGTGACAGAGAGTAGCAGATGTTGCCGCAGAAAGACAAACACAATATAAGCTGCTTGCATAAATCCTCACTCCCTCCGCCCAACAACCCCGAACAAAAAAAAAACACCTGATCCAACCACCACAACAGGGCTCAAGGTCGATAGCTGGACTCTTCTCCTCTGTGGTTCCTGGTGGTGGAACAAGTTGCCAAACTCTGGTCAATCTGCTGACTCCCTCTCAGTCTTCAAGAAAAGACTAAAGACCAGCTCTTCACTGAACACTTTTGCACTTCACAGACTGAAAACAAACAAAAAATAAAGTCCTATTACCTCCCACACAGCCTGCTGTTGGCATCAACTCCCTATCACACTTGAACTTGTTCTATGGCACTTATCTAGATTGTTTTTCTCCTGACTAGATCCTTGCTTGTGTTGTATCTGCTCTCATATGTACTTTGGATAAAAGCATCTGCAAAATGAAATTGTAGAATATTAGTGTAAATGTTTATCCCAGCATACATGCATAATAATTGTAGTTTGACTTAAAAGGTCCACTGCAGAGATTTTTTTTATTATTTTTTAACCTCTGGCATTGCTGTGGAATCATTCTTTCGTGCTGTTTTACTGCTCAGCAATTTTCTAAATATAGTAAAGCTCCAGCAAGCAAACTTGGATACACTGAATTATAATAAATGTACAGTAAGTAAATATGAAAGTGTAAATAAATCATTTATATAAAGAAGTGCTGCTTTGCAAAACTTAATATCTATCTAGAGTTTTTCCTTTACTGGAAAGTAAGCACTGCATCTTGGAAAGCCGAAGTGTTTGTTAGACAGGAGAGGGAGGACGGTGTGTGACTGCTTGAGTAGAGTGAAACCACATCAGGAGGTCTGTTTTTGTTTCTTGCGAGCTGCTGTCACTGAAGCAGAGCAGATAAAGAGGTGGTGTGCGGCTTCCAACAGTTTCTAAGTCAAATACCTCTTAGTGTCTTAAGATTAGTGTAGTATTTTGTGGTGTAGTCTTATTGTGGTTGTTGTTTGACCAGCTGTGACCGCTTGTGTGCTTTTTGCTTTGTGCTGCTCACAGGAGAGAAAACCCCCACGATGCCGTGGTTTTACATCCACAGAATGTCGGGAAAACTCTGGAGTCTCTGCCAGAAAACAGGTACAGCCAGACAGATAACTGAACCAGCTCTCTTTGTGTTTTCTCACTCATGTCTGAAGCACGAATAACTTCCTGCTTGTGTGTTTGTGCAGTGTGATCGGCACCAGCTCACTGCGCCGCGCCGCTCAGCTCAAGAAGAGATTTCCTCACCTGAAGTTCAACGACATTGTATCCTTCATGAAAACAGTCATTGTGTCTCATTTCTAAGTTCACATCCTGCACACGTGGTGAGAAGGTGGCAGGAAATCTGTGTGGATGGACAGATATGAGGTTCCAATACCAGAATTAGAATAGGATACTTATTTGAATTCATTTCTAAGAGTAATTTGGGTGAATTGGCCGTTTAAATAGACCAGCAGTTGAGATGTTTTGGTGTATTTGAGGGAGAAACGTTCATCCATGAAGGTCTGTAAAACAAGAACACCCAAGAATAAATAATGAACAATAAACAGTACAGATCTGCTGACTGTGCAGCTGACAGCATCTCTTTATTAGTTTATGGTTTTCTAAACACTGAAAAGTCATGTATAATGATAATTCAATTACAACAACATGTGGTTTTCCCTTTAATACCAGATCAGACTGTTACAGTAGAGTTAAAAAATATCAACTAATTCGATGGAGCTCAAACAAAAGCACACGTTTGCCATTTGATCCTGACCAGTCCTGTCTCCGTGTCAGAGATAACAGTCAATAATGAAGTTGTTCCATGTGGAATCTGTGCTAGCTTTCAGAAATCTACGGTATATTCATCATATTGTATTTAACAACAACAGATAAGTGGGTGGCACAGTGGTGCAGTGGTTACTACTGTCGCTTCACCACAATATGGTTCTGGATTTGAACCTGCTGGTCAGCTGTGTACATGTTCTCCCAGGGGCTTTAATCTAGTGCGCTGGCTTCCTTCCAGCAAGTGTCCATGGTTGTTTAGTTCTTTAAGTTAGTCCTGCGATCGACTGCCTGCAACCCTCTTCAAGACAGACTGGGTACAGCTAACTTTCCGTCTATATGAACACCCTTAGAGGGGGTAGATTTGGCTTTTGGAGGTGTTGTCCTTAACTGCAGTCTTCAGCGAGGGAACCTGAACACACGGCTGAAGAAGCTGGATGAGAAGGAGGACTTTGCCGCCATCATCCTGGCTGCCGCTGGCCTCAGGAGGATGGGCTGGGAGAGCCGGATCAGCCAGGTACATGAACATACCAACCCTCCTGTAAAGTCTCTCAGTAATACTTCTCATCTAACAGTCTGTCCCGTACTTTTCCACTGGCAGATCCTGGGGCCTGAAGACTGCATGTACGCTGTCGGCCAGGTAGGAACAGTGGGATGGAAAACACGCTGAGAAGGTTAATTAATGTCTAATAATAGTAACTCAGGACCTCCACGTGTGTGTGTTGTCAGGGGGCTCTGGCAGTGGAGGTTCGAGCCAGAGATGTAGACATCCTGGAGATGGTGTCTGTCCTCCATGACCCTGACACTGTGCTGCGCTGCATCGCTGAGAGAGCCTTCCTCAGACACCTGGTACACACACACACACACACACACACACACACACACACACACACACTTTGACTTGTTTTTACACTGTGTCAAAAGGGAAACGCTGTGTATTCACATTACCTCTTACTTGCAGGAGGGTGGCTGCAGCGTTCCGGTGGCGGTACACACCCAGGTCAAAGACTCCCAGGTAAGAATGCCAAATAAGGACTAAGCCCCGCCCCCTGCGGTGCTGTTGCTCAGCTTTCTGTTCCAGCACAGCGTTTGTACAGTTGACAAGAGCACATTTATCACTCGAACGTCATTGTGTTTTTTTGAAACAGTGGGTCTTTGATTTCAAACAAAGTCGGGCATCTCATTTCGAGCTGATATTGTCCAACTGAAATGATGCACAGTTTCGGAAATAATCATCTGACCACTGCTTCTGCCTCTTCCTTTGTAGTTCTTCACACTGTGTTTTCTTCTTAAGGTTGTTATGAACAGTTGTTGAGCTGATTCCAAGGCAGTTAGCCAGCTCTTTATCCCTGTAGCTTTGTGAGGCACCAAGTTGTCTGTTTTCGCCATCTTGCAGCTCTTTTTTTAGGCATAATTAAGTATTAATTTAGTTTAGATTATCTGTTGACTTTACATGTTCACACAAAATAATGGTGACTCAAAAAGGTCTTCGGCAATTTTTTCAACACATCATATTTTAAAACATAATTTATTGCTTGTATTGAATTATTTAAAGTCTTTTGAATGTCTTTCAGAAGATGCTGTTATTAATTCACATTACGATAAATTTCAAACTAATTTTTCAGCGCTAAAGGCCTGTCATACAGACTTTGTAAAGAACACAGCTGGTAGTCTGCAAATGATTTCCAAAGCTGTTGCTAAGCTAGCTGATTAAACCGCCAAATAGTAAATTTTTTTGGGTCACATACTTTTAGCATTTGCTTATGCAGGTATAAATGTCAGGTAGAATCTACGAGGGTTTTTTTTTTTCGTTTTTTTTTTCTCTGTTCTTTTATATGTTTGTATCCCAGTGTGTTTTTCTTTTATGTGTGTGGGACACTGGATGGAAATTAGCTCTGTGCTAAATCCGGCGTATTAACTGCAACCTGTGATTGTACGTTCATTAATACGCATGGTCCCGTCCAAATAAATAGAATGAAATGAAGTGAAAACGAGTACACCACGATGACTCAAGAAACCCTCAACTGATTTCAAAAATAATCAGGAGCACTTGTTCCAAGTTATGCCACCCCTTGGCTCTGCCACTGCTTTTCAGCTGACTCATTTTATTACTCTGACTCTATAAAAGGATCTTTTAATGTGCCCTGGATGGCTACATACATGATAATGAGCCCAGGACTGAGCTAAAGCTTCAGAAAGTCTGCATCCTCACCAGCTGATAGTCCGTCTAGAAGACATAAAAGATGTAAAATAGTTTTTCATTTCACCGTTTGGATGCTGGAATCAGGCTTCGTTACATGAACTTTCCTAATTCCACAGAAGATTAGTTCATGTTGATAATACACATATAATGATTTTGTAAATAGTCCAGCACCAGTAACTATCTTGTTGACACTCCACATAAGAGCAGCAGACAGCTGGGTCCACACTCTCTCCTTACACTTGTGTTTCAAGTGTAATTAATTTGCCAAAATTCATTGTTGTCATAAATTCCTATCGTGTAATACATATCAGTAGTAGAACCCAGGTTCAGGCCGTCATTACGCATTTAATCTTTCGCTCCATTCCTAACCCACAGTGATGTTTGCTCCATTTTGTGCCCCACTTTAACCAGCCCATTTGTAGGGATCACGCTAGTTAGATTTGTAAATAAAGATGGCACAGATCATGAGTGCACATTTGTCTTTTTCTGTGTGTCCCCAGCTCTACCTGACCGGGGCAGTGTACAGTCTGGACGGATCAGACAGCCTGAAGGAAACCATGCAGACGAGCATCACTGCTGGTGACAAGGTAACAGCTGAGTGTCTGCAGTCTGTTGGACATGACTGTTGGCTTGACTTGAAAATGTGTCGGTCCCCACAGCACAGCTCAGCTTTGCATTCATAATGTGCCCATGTGTCGCAGAGTTCAGAAGAGGTGGACGAGCGGCTCCAGAGAGTGGGAGTCACAGCCAGCAAGGTCCCTGGTGAAGCCCAGGACAGAGCTGAGCGGCTGGGGGTCGACCTGGCCAACTTACTGCTGAGCAAAGGAGCCAAGGAGATCCTGACCGTTGCCAGGCAGCTCAATGATGCCAGATAATGCTGCCCGGCCGAGGGACGGGGCCCAGAGTGAGCAGTCAGTCACAACCTTGTGTCAAGTAGAAACCTGCAGTCCTTCTTTGTGGTATGCATTTGATGTTGATAAAAAGATTGGTGACCTTCTGTCGCACCAGGGGAGGATTTCAAACACTACTTGGACCAAAGTTGTGCTCAGCGTGCGACAAAGCTGCTAAATTGACCGCCATTCTCGGTTTTGTAACCCTGCTGTCTGTAGCACTCTTGGTCTTGGTTCCAGCCTGTTCTTACACTCAGTACCTCATGGAACCATCTCCTGAGCCACGCAGAAACCACCTCACTAGGATTATCAGCGAGACACACAAAATGGCCTTCAGACGTTTTCGTCAGCACTCGTAGTTCCACCGCTAGCTGATCCCGTCATGGTCAAACCCTTAGTTGTTTTGTTTTTTTAGCCCAGCAGTACATTAACTGCACAGCCCGCTAAAATTCAGCAAATATCTTCCCTCCACACTCAAGGGCGTTTCATCTATCATTGTTCTTCACAAGCAGATATAAAAGACAAGATAAAGTTCATCTCGTAGCTTTGAGCAGACTTTTTTTTTGATGGTACCAAAGATGAGTTTCCAAGGTTGTGGACACATTTTCTGGATTGATGCAATGAGGTGACTCATTTCGGTGCAAAGGTTTGAAAGAAATGTAAATAGTTGAGTAAATCCAGCGCCATCATTGGCTTTGTGTTTGAACTTTGTCACACTTACTTGATGTGCTTATCGGAGCACTGAAACTAGTGTTTGGCCTGAACGTACCCTTCCTGCGTAACCTTCATCCAGCTCTTGCTGACTTCAACGTTTCCAGCTGAGGAGGCCTGATGACTTGCTACCTCTTTAACAGAGAGAGATTATATTTAATATACACAATAAGCTGGAGGGAGCATTTAGTTTGACTCCACCTGTGACACAGCGAGTGATGCTAAGATCTCTGCAGCTTTGCACTGAATCTGTATGAGTTTCACTACATGTTTAACACTGGAGCTACACTTTCACACCAGGCCCTGCGTTAGTTTTCAGCCTCCTGCTCTATTTTAAATGTGAACTGTTGTCCTGTTTTATGCCTCGTTCATATTGCATGTTGAATATATGGGTGTAATGTCTGTGCACAATGCCTTGCTGTAGTACACAAGGTATCAACTGTGAGCTTAGAATTTTAAAATGATGGTTTAAAAGGTGTTAATGCTACCGTTGTGGATGTACAGAAGTAGAATGGACTGTTGAAAAGGTAAAAAAAAAAAAAAGAGCTTACATGAAATGGCCTCAGACCCCTGATCATTTCTTTCAACCATAATAGATGTTTACAGCTATATTGCCACACTCATTACCTTGAATTCAGCAGAACTTGGGCATCATGGACCCATTCATGCTGCTGATGCTGGTATGTTGTGGTGTAGTTCTATTGAAGCACATTGCATTCATCAAACAAAGCAAAGTTGGACATAGTATCTCATAATTTTATTCTATATCATAGTTTTGTCACAATTCTCAGATTTAAACGAACTCTGAGACAAAGATCATTCTCCTAATTCTGATGCTGTTCGGTGATCTTCACTTCGTATCATGATTACACCTCCTCCTGTAGATACCGACCTCCTACCTGCAGTATAGTTCTATTTTTGTAATAGATTCTCATGTTCATGAGAGCATTTCTCATAATCACAGCGTCTGTGTCTCACAGAGACTATATAGAAAGATGGACGTGGCCTTTGGGTTGGAAAAGTGGAACCAACATAGATGTGCATTCTTTCTAACAGCCAGCAGGGGGCGACTCCTCAGTTTGCAAAAAGAAGTCTTGATTGTAAAAAAAAAAGTCTATGAGAAAATAACCCTACTTCTCACTTGACCTGTTACCTCAGCAAACATTTTACTTACAAGTTTTTGGGCTCAATTGCTAATTAATCCGTTATGTACATTCTGGTCCCATTAAGAGATAAATGGATAAAGTAGGGTAAGTTTTAAGGCGGGGCTACGTTGTGACTGACAGGTTACCACCATGCTGCTTGTGTGTTCAGTCAGATCCAACCCTCCCTCATTCCATTCAGATTTTTCAGAGCTACATGGCAACAGCAGAACTCCACACTGGAGGCTTCAGAATAGTCCACAAACTAAATAAGTCACGTCACAGTTGCTATGTCCATCTTTTCTATACAATCTGTACAAAATAATTATGAGAAGCCATAATCAGGAAGTGTTTTCTTGTATATTAAAATATGGACGTCCTAATTATGAGATACAGAAGTATGAGTTAACGAATACATACTTTGGTAAATGCAGTGCCTGTTGGTGTCGTCTTCCACAGCAATTCAAACTTTAAGCAGGTCATTTACAAAATTAACTAAAACCTTTTGCTGTAATGTCCTGCAACATGCTGTTCTCCACATATCGACCCTTAAATGTTTCCAAAAGCAACTTTATGACTTACATGACACTTATACTTACAGCCTGGAATGTCGTGTTTGTCTTTCATTCTAAGTGCTATCTTTTTACATGTATTATTTTTGCCTAAGTAACTGCATATATGCCTTATATACAGTTTTATTTCTTTGATAAATCCCAGTAAGCATTCATTCTGCATCTGTACAGGTAGTGTGATACTATATTGTTTATCTTTTATAGGCATTTGTTGTATATTATACTTAATTTAAACCTCGTGATACAATTTGAGGTAACATTAGCCATATTTGTTGTTTTTTTTTCAGCTTTAATTTCTGCCTGAACTAACATAGAATTTTTCTTTGTTTAGGCTTGTTGTCACAGTACTGTGTCCGTTAATAACAAAATACTTACATGGTGTCTTTGTTTAGACACTTACATGAACGTCATGTCAAATGAAAGTACTGATGTCAAGAAACAATTGCCAATAAAGCTACGTGTGTTAAACATGTCCAGTCCCTGTGAGCTGTGGTTAATCACACACCAGCAGAGAGCTCTGACTGCTGTTGCAATTGAATAACACCTCAGATCAATATATTGTATTTGTTTGTTAATATAGTGAGAAAAGTACAACCAGGGGCGCCGCTATAGCTCACCTGGTTGAGCTGGCGTCTCATGTGCAGGGCTACAGTCCCAATGTGGAGGTCATGAGTTCAAATCCCACTCATGACCCTTTCTCACATGTCCTCCCCCTATTCGTCTCCCCTACTTCCTGTCTCTCTCTCACTGCATTATCAATAAAGGCACAAAGGCCAAAAAGACAACTTAAAAGAAAAGTACAACCACTGGGGTGTTCCAACACACACACACACACAAACACACACACACACACAAAAACGGCCTGCAAAGCTGCTACTAAATAAAAAGATGATGTAGGCACAGAATATAACTTTGCATCTACATATTGTCTAGTAGAAGGCCATGTGCGGCTGCATGGGGGCATTTTTTTATATGTCATCCTTTTAAAATTCTTAAAGTTGTGCATCATTAAGGACTGATGGTTCCGTCTCTGTCTGTAGTCAGGCTTTCCTTCCAAAGTCTCATTGTGAAAACAAACATGTTTCATTTAATTCAGGGTATTCAAGGATCAGCTACTCCTCTTTTTTTTCTTCCATGCCTGCCTGGATGCCTCCTTTCTATTGCATGAGCTTGCCAGGCGCCAAACTGCCGTGGTGCAGCACAAGCCATTGTAAATAAAGGGTTTCAGAGCACAGCGGTGCTGTTGTTGTGTTCTGTGTGAAAGAGTCATTAGAGTCAGGCACTGCCAAGAAGGACAGACACTGAGCTTCAAAAATGCTCCTTAGAAAACCTATAGGTGACTCACAAAGAGTGCTGGTGGCACAAAGAAAACAGTGAATCATCAAACGTGCTGCTTGGGAACAAAGAGTACCTGTGCCAAACTTGGTCAAATTCAGCCCATGTTGTGATATTTTATTGTGAGTGGCACAGCTCGAAGATCCAGGGTTTAAATCTCAGCCCGGGATCTTTCTGTGTGGAGTCTCCATGTTCTCCCCGTGCAGTGTGGGTTCTCTCCAGGTTCTCCGGCTTCCTCCCACACAGTCCAAAAACATGTTGAGGTTAATTGGTGATTCTAAATTGTCCGTAGGTGTGAATGTGAGTGTGCTTGGTTGTCTGTCTCTAAGTGTGGCCCTGTGATAGACTGGTGACCTGTCCAGGTGAACCTGCCTTCACCCTGAGTCAGCTGGGATAGACTCCAGCCCCCCAATGACCTGACAGTGGATGAAGCAATGTATAGATAATGGATGAATGGATGGATGGATGGAAAATTGTAACCTGCAGGTGGCACTACAGGAAAAAGCTCATTTCTGTTCATTTTCTGTGGACCAAGAACAAAATGCCATGCCAACTGATCTAGTATTTACTATCATATTTCAATCTGGGCAAAAGTAGTGGATCAACCAACCAGTGCTGCTATCTCTAGATGACACAAGCTTTTAAAGAAGTCACTGTGAACCAAAATGTAGACAAAGAAAAAATGCTGCAACAGATTATTTTATTATTTGATCAAACAATCTCATCATGCATTGATGCAAGGACTGGCCAACTGATGGACACCTCCTGGCTCAGCAAATCTTTTATGATGGATGAATTCCTTATTTTTTATCTAAAGTTGTGCGACCGCTGTGCTTGGGTTTATCTGAGGAAATTATCAGAAGATTTTCCTCCTTGGAGCCCCTCCTCCACTCAAACTGCAGCCTTCCATACTGAGTCTTCCCACAGGGCTCTGAAGTGAAGAAGCTGTGCTGGGAGGCCATTGGCACAACATGGTGAGAGCAAAAGGAGGCCGGTCCCAGGGTGTCTTTCATCTCAATCTTCTGCACCACCCTGTGATGTGCAGCGGCCTGGCCAGGCTGCAGTGAGGGGAAGGTTGTTGCAGTTTGTGTGGCATTGGACGTCCTCACAGGATGCTCTGCAGCATGGAACCTTGCTGCCCGTGGAGAACGGAAACCTTGGACAGAGATCAAATTGTACAGGCTCTTCCTCCACTCAGGCATGGGCTTAGGACTTGTGTCTTTCAGTCCCTCAGAAATAGTCTGAGTTGAGGACTGTGAGGCCCTGTTGGCCAGAGGGATATCCAGTCCACCTGTCCAGTTCACCTCAAGAGTTCTGGTCTGAACAGTGGAGGCTCCACACTCCACTGTTCTGGTCTGGACAATGGAGGCTCCACACTCCACTGTTCTGGTCTGGACAATGGAGGGTGGAGCCTTGTGAGTAGGACGACGCTTAGACAATTTTCCTTGGAGAGAAAAGTTCTTGTTGTGGACTTTGGACTTTTTGTAGAGATCCAAGACTTTTGGATCGAGGCCCACCCACACTTCATCTTTGATGTTGCCATGTTTGGTCAAGGACAGGGGTAAGCTTTGATCCCTCAATGGTGAGAATCCCGGAGAGTCAAGTTCAGGTTGGGGTTTAGGTTCATCTGGACTTGGAGGAGGAGTTTGGTTTTGGTATGTGGTGCTCCTAAGCTCTAGAAACATGGAAAGATACATGATACATGAAGAATGTGAAATCTCAACAATGGCAATTTAGCTGTGTAACAGGCAGTGGGCCTCAGACAAGAACCATTTTGTATTCTCATCCCTTCACTCCATTTGCAGGCAAGTTACGTCCACAACAAGACTGTCTACAGCTATGCTAATGGATCTAGCTGTAGATGTACACCAGGACTGGTGGTAGGGATGTCATGAACTCTGTAAGTCTGCTCATGAATCAGTAAATAAAGATGTAGGTTGATGCACCAGACAAAAACAAGACGACCATCATAGTGATTGCAATTAGTTCTATGGGGATCATGGATATCAGTATACA
This sequence comes from Stegastes partitus, assembly GCF_000690725.1. NCBI lineage: Eukaryota > Metazoa > Chordata > Actinopteri > Pomacentridae > Stegastes > Stegastes partitus. Next base: position 39,717 of record NW_007578893.1, on the reverse strand, counting down.
AAACTGTGAAACTTTAAAAGTTGTCAAGCCAGAGCAGAAATGTCCTGAGATCACCCTCTGAAAACATCCAAGTTCACAGCAGAAATAAACTTGTTTTACAGTCTGGTTCAAAACACCAGGTTTGGTCTCAATTGCTAACTTCTCAGTTCATGTCAAGTGTATGGGGAGTTCATTTTTATCTAACATGCCCGTTTCAACTGCTTAAAATGATGAAAAATTAAGAGCATGGCGGCTTTGATAGACAAGTTTGTGCCATCAGGACAGTCTGTGACCCAGAGACATTTGTATGACCCTCCTCAGCTCCACTTACGCTCCACCTCTTTGCTCATTTTTAAATAATCCTGATGCAATTGAGCATCTGTGGGATGCACAGGAACAAGCCCGATCTCACTTATGGGTCAGAGCTGTTTTGGTAGCACAAGGGGGACCTATGCAATAGTAGGTCATGTTAACGTTGTGGCTGAGTGGTGTATATAATTAACTTAGTATTAATTAAGTTCTCTCAGAGACCCCCTCAAATGAAAATCTCCTTTTTTTCCCACAGATACACAACAGTGTAGAGTTAAATCTAAACCATCTGAAGGCAGGAAAGGAATATTTTTTGAGGAAAAAAAATCTAAATATGCAACTTTGATACTCAGAGATATGTTTTTAGGTGTTCATTGAAAATGCAGGGGTTACTGGAGATAAGAAATCAATAAAGGGATCACTTAAAAACAGATGTGTTCACAAAGTGGTTCTTGAATGAGGCCCAGTGTGTCCCTGCACCGAGTGAATACAGTTTATGTGGTCTTGATGACAGTCACCTTGCTTTGGGATGACAGCAGACACCACAGGACGTTCTTCTTGAGGCTCCAGCTGGTCTAAAGAAACAGAAAAAAAAAAAGTTGCAAAACACGGTAAAAAAACATGTTTTTACTCAAGTAGGATACAAATAGCTACGTCAGATATCAGCATCATTTGCACCTTTAGGAATGAAGCTCGGTGTCTTCTGGATTGTTGGCACAGTCTGGATGTGATTCGACGGCTTCACCGGGACAAACGTTTCTATCTCGTCCTCTTCCTTCTCTTTCTCCTCAAAGCTTTTCTCCAACTCCACCTCCTCCACTTTTACTTCTGTCT
>NW_007578893.1:35670-38354 GCF_000690725.1 Stegastes partitus | reverse complement strand
CCTCTTCCTCCTCCTCCTCCTCCTCTTCCTCTTCATCATCAGTGAGCCAGATAACTCTTGTGGTCAGATCCTCCTCATCCTCATCCTTTGCTGTGAATTCATCCACCTGATAAAGATCATGAAGGCAGGTTTCCTTGCCGCAGTCTGTCCGACTCGGTCTCTTCCACCTCCAGCTGCGGATCACAGAGTTGGGGATGTATCCGTCTGGAGCGATGGGCCACCTCGGAGGCTCCGTGTCCACATCAGCACTGTGAGACGTGGTGCGACATTCAGCCCTCTCCATCAGCCAAGGCCCCGGTTTTAGACTCAATGCAGCTGTAACAGCATGAAACAAACATGTTGAGGATGAATGTTTTGTGAAGTCATTCTTGCTGAGAGTTTGCCAGCTTGATCAGGACATTGCTGTCACAGTGCAAACCAGCAAACAGTTAGCTTAGCATAAAAAGACTAACTAGAAATAGTCAACACTGACCTGGTTCGCTCCAAAGCATATAACAAAATACAACCATCAGCATTTTCAACACATGAAATCTCATTTATTTTAGCCTGTATGAAAACTTACAGGCTGTTTTTGCTGAGTTTTGTTTGCAAAATGAATTTGAAAATGTGAAGATGCACACTACTACTATTCCTAAAGTCTGCCTTAACCACAACCGGAAAAAAATTAATTAATTACTGTCAGCATGTTGTGCAGCTAATGTGGCTAACGTAACCAACGGCTTAGATCGTATGGCCACAGATCACAGCTCTGTGGAAACAAACACTGACAGGAATTTAGAGAAGGTGAAAACTTCAGGATATGACTGGATGTGGTTTTATGTCTCCTGCTGTGCTTCAGGGCAGCCTGAACAGAACAGCTTTTTATAGGTTTGCTTCTCTCATTTAAATACTTTTTTGTTTCAAGTATGAATGAATGACTGACACACAGCCCACTAAATCGACACGCAGCCATTCTCCAAGCTGCAGCTCTGCACCACTAAAACACTGATTTTATAACATTAACGTTAACTTAACATAGACATGAGGTAAAAACAACGACTGTGCTGTGAGAGAGGAGGTTAGAAGCATATCCTGCTCTCACGCATTCATGTACGTCTGTGTCAGCTGCTGTATGATCAACCGTTTTTCCTCCACACTGTCAATCACAGATGCAGAGAGTCTTCTTCCTGAAGGAGGCGTGAACATCAGCTGCATGTAAAGCTACAGACACTGAAACAGCCAGTTTAGAGCAAGTCAGGAGTTATACAGTCCTGATGAAATGAACCATCTTTGCAGTTCTTTCAGCTAAAAATGCTAAACGAGACAATATGTGGGGTCACACAAGAACTTGCTGTTTGCCGATACGGGACCTGTGAGTGTAAAAAGGATCCATCTATACACCGCTTAATCCTCACTAGGGTCATGGGGGGCTGGAGTCTATCCCAGCTGACTCAGGGTGAAGGCAGGAGACACCCTGGACAGGTCACCAGTCTATCACAGGGCTACACTTAGAGACAGACAACCAAGCACACTCACATTCACACCTACGGACAATTTAGAATCACCAATTAACCTCAACATGGTTTTGGACTGTGGGAGGAAGCCGGAGAACCCGGAGAGAACCCACGCTAAACAGGGGGGAACATGCATGCACATCCATTGTGGAATTACAGAAAGCAGCTTTCACTTTAGTTATGATTAGTTTAAGACAAACAAGCTGATTCCAGGTATTATAGTCTTTATGCTAATGCTAAGCTAAGCCACCTAGAAAGTGCTGTCGAGGTATATGCAAGAAATCAAATAAGCACACTTCAAAAAAATGCCCAACCGTCGCTTAAATGAACTCAACAGATCATGGCTGCATTTCTGAATAAGATAAATATTTCATTGGCATTATCATATTACGCTCTATAATTCTATAATGAAAACGCCTGATGTAGTTTATGACTTCTCCTTCATCCTTTTATCAAGTCCTACAGGTTTTTCTTACCTGCTGTAAGTCCTGTTGAGGCCTCCTCTCACGCTGTGATTCGTATTGGTTTCAAATTCAAACATCTGAATTAGAATTTTCACAGAATGGAACTCACAACAGCCAAGAGGGTCGCCATGGTCACCACACACCACTGTCTACAGTGATGTCATAGCAATTTAAAGATTTTGAATTACTAACATTGAAAAGTGTGCAGATGATTCAGAAGGTTTCAAATGCATCTGCTTTATAAATGTAGATAAAGGAAGTGTTTGTGAATGATTTAGGTTCAACTGTGGGTTGAGTTCAAGCTCCTGTACAAACGTTTATAGACTGGAGGGATGAAAGAAGAGCTGAAGCCAAAAGAAAGAAAGAAAAGTCTGATAGAGACAGAGTGAAGTCTCAAGTAGCTGAGCAGAGCAAAGACACTTGAAAGAGTCCTACATGTTGTCTTATGGAATTTAAATTGAAATTATCGTACGAGCTTTATCAGCAGATATAAAAGCATTCAGGGTTTCAGTCAAAGAAATATGAGTTCTTATGGACTTATGGCAGTCCACCTGTGTAACCTAAGGGTGAACGAAAAACTACATGATATTTTGGCCTTTCGTAATTCCATCCATCCATCATATATACACCTTAATCCTCACTAGGGTCATGGGGGGCTGGAGTCTATCCCAGCTGACTCAGGGTGAAGGCAGGAGACACCCTGGACAGGTCACCAGTCTATCACAGG
>NW_007578893.1:0-35425 GCF_000690725.1 Stegastes partitus | reverse complement strand
CCACCTTACAGCCCCTACAAGTGATTATCTTATGGAATTTAAATTGTAAATATCTTACAAGCTTTATTAGCAGGTATAAAAGCATAACTTGAGCAACCATTCTGGGTTTCATACAATGAATTTGGGTTCTCCTGGGTTTATAGACAGCAGTCTTACCTGTGTACTAACAGTGAGCGAAAAACGAAACGATATTTTGGACTTCAGCCGCCCCAACATGGTCTCAGGCTGCTCCTTCTTTTATAACTATGTGGCTCCAACAGTGCTGACGATGGCATTAGATGTAAAAGTCGAAGCCTCGTGCTGGATCGAAGGAAGTCAATCATTTCAGTCATCTTCTGGGGAACCTGAATATCTGTTTAATTTACTAGAAATATATCCAGTTGTTGTTGATATTGATGTACCAGTACTGGAGGAATGCTGCTACAACGAGTTCTGGATGAGAGCGTTCATTCTGGATACAACCACAAAACAAATCAGGATGTAGAATTTTATTGGATTTACACTCCTTTACAGCATAAACCAAACAGACAAACAGGAACTTTGCAAACTGGTTGTTTTGTAATGTTATTGCTGTGGAGATGCTTTTAGCTCATGTTTCATCAGAACAAACTGCAAAAGAAACTGTCCCCACAAATCACGGAGTGACCTCACTTCCTGTTCCCACATAGTTCTCAAAATATGAAAATATTAGCGCCGTCTGAAAAGGACAGCTTTTTCGTTCATAACTCAATAACAAGAAAAAGAGATAAAAACTAAAAATACACTGGACACAAAGCTGAGACACACACACACACACACACACACACACACACACATGCTTCATCTTAAATTACAAATCAACAAATAGATTTTGATAATAAAAGAAGGAGGTTTAAATTAATTGCTGTACACATTTGGTGATATGTTCAGACAATAAATAACAAACACTGGAACACCATGGCTTCTTCCCCCGTCACTCCTTCACATTGCTTTCTTCACTCTCTGCAGACACACAGTTTATAATCAAATACGCGCCGCTCCAGTATTCTGTGTGAGGAAAATTACATTTAATCAAAAAGAGAAAACCTTTTCACATTTCTGTGGGAGCAGTGTATTTCTTCCCACCCAACCTTTGTCAACAAAGAATTTGCAAACCGGCGTGCAGCCAGATTTAACCGGATTCAACGAGATGACTGGTAATAGCTGTCAAAGAAACAGCTGAGACGGTTGTTCTGAGCTCTCTGGTTCCACAACACGGTGACTTCGGCGTCATGTGCACGTCCAGCATTACGCTTATTAGGTTTTCCAAGTAGCTGTTTTAGTCCCGAAGGAATTTGAAGAAGAGGATCGTAAAAGGCGGATATTTCAGACCCGACTGTGGCTAAATCAAGTTCTGATGCAGTCAATAAAATCAGGGCGTGTTCACAGAGCTTTTTGTTTTTAACATTAAAAGCAAAAGGCAGATTGGAGTGCTCCGAATACGCTTTTAATTTATAATCTGACATTTTTTTGGAAGCACACATTTTCACTGTCTTGCCAACAATTAGATGAGAATTTTGAGTCTCATGCGGGCTAAAGCCAGCAGAGGATTAGCTTAGCTTAGCATTAAAAATGGAAGCAAGAGGAACAGCTAGCTTGGCTCACTGAAAAGCTAAAAAATAAGCTTTGACTGTGTGTGGAAATTAAACATGTTAATTAGTAAAATTCTAAAGTGTTGGTGGGGGTATTTTTAAACACAGATAGAGCCAAGCTAGCTATGCTAAGCTAGCTCGTCGTTGAGCAGCCAGACATGAAGGTAGCCTTAATCTGACCTGCAGTGGTGTTTGAAAGTTTATAACTTTTCAGCATTTTCACTATTTCTGCAGAAATATGACCTAAAATCTAATAAGTTTTCACATTCTGAAAAGTAAATAAAGCAAACCCAATTAGACAAATGACAAAATAATACACTCAATCATTTATTTGTTGAAGAAGATGCAGTCTGTGAGTGCCAAACTCATTTGCCTTTGACCTTCACAGATATGTAATATTAGATCATCATCTTCAAAAAACGAAATCCCTAGTGTAATATTTAGATGTTTCTGTTCTCTTCATCTACTTGTAGGACTTGTGTGAAAAACCTGCTGATGTTTTAGGTCATATTTTTGCAGAAAACTGAAAATTCTGAAGGGTTCACAAACTTTCAAGCACCACTGTAACTTCAAGCAATAAGAATATTTCCCAAAAGTGTCAAACTACTCCAATAAAATGATCAGCACCCAGCGGAGGCTTCGGCAGAGTCAACAAACCCCTGCAGGAGAGACTGTAAGTTTTCCCACAACAAGCCCTGCTGGGAAAAAGCTTCGGCTGACAACTGCTGCTGAGATAAACCGAGAGCTCTTGTTGATTGAAAATAATAAGCTACATGTGCCTAAGCAAACTTTCCACTGCTGTTTACTGGTGGAGTTTGTGCTGCTGCTGCAGCGACGAGCGGGCAGTCGGTACATCAGGAGACATCACTTTAATTCAGAGGCACAACATCACAGTCACTCCATCTATGAACAGTTTTCAAAGCTGCATATATACGTGTGTGTTAAATGCAGTCAACACCTGAGATACAGAGCATAAATTCTTGCATGCTGTTAAAAATGACAATCCTCTTTAAATATTTTTGCTCGTAACATCGGAAAGAAATGCTTACTAATAAATAGAAATAAAACTGGAAGACTTTTTTCTTTTCAAAATACCATTATTTACAGCTACTCTCAACCTTTTGAACAACACATAACAAACACACTAAATCTGCTGCTGGACCAGAATCAAGAAGCTACTGTATGATTGTCAATAGTGCAGGTTGTGCTGATATAGTTGCGGCTGTTCCATTTTCACATACACCAGATTAACTGTAGAAGACACTGCTGTACTGGATGTGCTACATGTGGCAGGCTAACAGGGACAGCTATGACGGGCCACATTCAGAGGGAGCATCAAGAGTCCCTGATGAAGATCCCAAGCCAGAGCTGATATGTCGTCTCTGGGCTACGGAAGTGGGGCGAGCAGGACAAAAGATGCCATTTATTTTAGAACAATCACTGCCATCTGTATTCGTTTTGGTCAGGAGCCCTGTGATCCGGTGCTGCTGGGGAGATATTCCACTCATTACAGCTTCTCCACAGCCTCATTCAATTTTGTGAAAAAAGCACAAACTCCAACGTAAATCACATGGTATATATAAATAGAAGCTAATAATAAAAACGTTGATGAGTTAATGAGACAAGTCATTAGTGGGGAAAAACTGCCACGTTGTTACATCACAATGATTCATCCTCCGTAAAAAGCTAAGGTAGCAGGCTAACATGTTAACGGCTATGAATGCTACCAGTTAGCATGTGAGGTAAGTTGGAGGCCAAAGAACAGCTGAAGTAATGTTGGCGTTTTAACATTTAGGCGTGAGTGTGGTGATCAAAAAGTTCTGGGACTGTTTTCACATACAGTCGTCCTCATTAGCCTCCCATTAAAGAAGGAAAAAAAGAGCCGTCACTGAAACACCTGACAAAAGTAATAATAAATAAAAATGTAATGAAAATCATGACATTGCTTTTGAATTGTGGTTCAACAGAAATATTAAAAAAACAAGCAAACCAGCATGATGGGACCCGTAAACTAATATTTTGATGAACAACCTTTTGAGCCAATCACAGCCATCAGGTGTTTTCTGTAACTCTCAGTCGGACTTCTGCACCTGTTGGCAGGTGTTTGGATTCACTGCTCATCAGCAATTTCTCTCTAATTTGTTTGAGACAGTTTTGTTTTTTTAAATTATTCTTTTCAACCAGGCTGCAGGGTGGCGCAGTTGGTAGCACTGTTGCCTCACAGCAAGAAGGTCGCTGGTTCACGTTCTTCCTGCGTGGAGTCTCCATGTTCTCCCCGTGCAGTGTGGGTTCTCTCCGGGTTCTCCGGCTTCCTCCCACACAGTCCAAAAACATGTTGAGGTTAACTGGTGATTCTAAATTGTCCGTAGGTGTGAATGTGAGTGTGCTTGGTTGTCTGTCTCTAAGTGTAGCCCTGTGATAGACTGGTGACCTGTCCAGGGTGTCCCCTGTCTTCACCCTAAGTCAGCTGGGATAGACTCCAGCCCTACATGACCCTAATGAGGATTAAGCGGTGCATAAATGATGGATGGATTCTTTTCAACCACAACTCAAAAGCAACGTCTCATATCACTAAATTATAATTTAGCACATTTTTAAAAATTATTAATTTCTTCAGTTTCTAGTTATTTGAGTGACGATTGTAAATTTTGCCTTTTCTTTCATGGAAGGATTTGAATACATGTGAGGACGACTGTATATGGAGCGAACCACAGTCACATGTAACACGTGTGACTTATGACGCAGGAGGCTGTGTGACCTTGTGCTATCAACAGCAGGACCTGTGTTACACATGCTTAGTTACATATCTGCGTTTTCTCCATGGACGCAAACTGGACCAAATATCCTGTTCTGTGTCAGTCAGCAGCAGGATGATTGAACCTTCATGTGGAGAATCATTACTGTCTGCAGCTACCAGTGAGTTTTCCCAGGTCAGGAGCATGCTCATCGTTTTCTTCATTCATGTGGTCGTGCACCAGGAATGTATCCCCCAGACTCAGACTTTCAACACAGAGTTCTGCTGGAACGTCCTGAGCTGTCTGAGGGAGAACATTCAGCACAAATGCTCTAAGCTGTGCTGTGATGACATGCTGCTGCATGTCCGGTCGCAGTGCGCTGATCATACACAGGCTTCTTTGGCCACATCCACCCTACTCACCACGTTTGTCTCCCTGTGACTTCCTTCTCTTTCCCCAGAATGAAATTTAAGTTGAAAAGGTTTTGAAATCACAGATGGTGTTGGTCTTTTAGGGAGCGCTACAGGCGATGCAGGAGGAGACTCCACTGGTGGGAATGGTGGCCAATTTAAATCAGTATTGATTTTTCTAGGCACGGTCTTGGAACTTTTTGATCACCTCTCATGCTGTATGTAAAACATTCATGGTATTTGTGTTGGAATCTTTATGCTAATTTCACAATACTTCCTGAGACTGACAGCCTCTAAGCATCATCCAGCTGAACACCAAAGACCCAGCCATGCCGCCCAAGCTAACCTCTCCTGTGCACAAAGTAGTAGCGTGATGATATTCGAGTGTGGACATTTGTTAGTCATTGCTGAACCGCTCACGGAAGGATGCAGTCAGTTCACCTGGCTGGGACTCAGCTCCTCATCTTTAGGCAGGAAGCTTCAGTCGTCTCTGAAAAACGGCCGGCTGCTAGTGAGGCTGGAAAGAGGAAAGTTCTCAGATTTTTTTTTGTTTTTTGGGAGGGGAGGGGGGGAGGAAGAGGAGCGGTCTGAAACATGTCACTGCAGTCTGTAGGGTTGAGGGGTTCAGATCGTGTCATTCTTGTAGGAGCGTCTCTCTCCAATCAAAGGTGTGGTTTGGTCCATGTGTGAGGGGGAGGATGGGAGGGTCCACCAGCTGCCACACCCCCGTGTCTCCCTGCTCCTCACAGGAGCAGAAGCCCAGGTAGGGGATCTGAGGACCAAGCAGAGGAATTCATAGTTAGATTCTAGGAAGTGACACGTGTTCAGAGGATTGGAGAGGAGAGGACGGCCGGCGTGACGACTGCTTTCTGTTTTGCAGCCATCTTATAGTGTGAACAGTAACCGCTTAGTTTTACTGGGATGATTGTTGTTAGTGAATTCTACAATTCTACAATTTCATTTAGCAGACGCTTTTATCTGAGAGCAGATACAACACAAGCAAGGATCTAGTCAGGAGAGAACAGTTTGGATAAGTGCCATAGAACAAGTTCAAGTGTGATAGGACGTTGATGCCAATAGCAGGCTGTGTGGGAGGGAATAGGATTTATTTATTTATTTTTTAAAATTTATTTTATTCATTTTTTTTTTTTGTAACTTTTTTCCTAAATGTACAACAAAACTGCTGCCAAAACACAGCAGTGATGATAAAACATGCATGTTGCTTTAGGTGTAGTCCAGCGAATATAGAACTTTATTAGGGTCACAATATATTATCTTAAAAATGTGAACTGATGTCCTGACGCACAACATAAAGTATGAGTCACTGAGATGTGTTGTTATACTGACAATTGAGTTTGCGCCTCTTCTGCCTGTATCAGAAGCCTGTTGTTTCCTGTTTTAAAATACAAATAATTTCTGCAGCTTTTGTTAAATAAATAGATTTAACTTAAAAATACTCAAATAAATAATAATAATAATAATTAAAACAAAACATTGCACAGGACAGAGTTTGGACTCCTTTCCAGACAGTGTGTTAACTAGACAGATTTTTTTCAGCCAGTTGAGCGCCACCCAGACCAGCACAACAAAGGTGCTGCTCACACATCAGTGGTAATAATCCTGTATTAAACACAACAGCAGCATTAATAGCGTCATAAAGCATAATAAGTAGTTTATCTGATAATATTTTGAAGGACTTTACACCACTTGATTTACTTTTACCTAAATATTCTGGCACTGACACTTCTTCTAGCATATCATGAAAAAAAGAGAAAGTCACAAAGAAACCAGGTCAGAAAGAACAAATCTGATTTTTGGTGAGGATCAGCTCAGACTGTGGCTGGCGCTGAAGCAGAGAGCAGGCGAACAGCTGCTGTGTTATTGAGGTTTATTGATCTCTGTGCATCAGAGCAGACAGCAGACGAGCTAATGAAGGAGCAACAGGACTCCCGGCCTGACTGAAGCCTGACTCTGAAAACACTCTGTTCTCATGACAAAATGAGCTGATAGAGTCTATGAGCTGCCCTCGTTACACTCAACCAGTCAACTCCAAGCTGCTCAACGTGAGGATGGTTTTTGGTCATTTGGCTTTTTGAATACGTGTTTTAAATTTTTGTGCTCCATCAATATGTGTACATGTGTGTCTACAACTACCTCAAAAAATGTAGTTTTATCAGAGGAAATAAAGACACATACAGTGCTCCTAATGTATAAATATTAAATCTGGTTGATTGTCTCTTTGGTATATATTAAAGTATATATCAAACAGTCAGTCTCATTACAAAAGTAATATTAGCACATGCATTTACTGTGTCATAAAGAAAAAAAATGGAAATAAAAGAATAATTATTTAGAATTTCTGTATCATTCATTTCTTTCATATTAAATGGAAAATACAAAATCTGAAAATAAAGAAACTATTTGTTATTTTGTTGTTCATTTATGAATCCTAGGCTCCAGCCCCCCCGCAACCCTTGTGAGGATAAAGTGGTGTATAGATAATGGATGGATGTATTTATGAATCCAGCACAGAAAGAAAAACACCGGCTTGCTTTTTGTACTTTCAATTTTCTGCTCAAGTCAAAAATAGCAAATGAAAAGACGGGCCCTGGACCGAACTCGATCTCGATATTGACCAGCAAGTTCCTGACCTCTTCATGTGATACACGTCATAAGCATGCAGCAAATACACGATGGCAGTGGTGGAGCTGGACAGTTTTTATAGGGTTAGCCAGACTGAGCTTCACACTGATGTGGCACACAAACTCTTACTTTTTTTCGGTTTGGCAAATTGCTGTAAAGCACATAGTCTGTTTTTTGGGGTTTTTTTGGACATTCAATTTTATCATTGACTGTAGAACCTGTACAAGAGCTTCAACCAAAACACAGCTAAACCTAAATCACACACACTTGAACTAATAAAAACATGTACATTCTTTATTAACATATAACAATGACTGCATATCTATACTGTCTGTACACTTTGCTGTGACAATAATATGAAATGTTTAAGCTACTTTTTCCCTGATTGGTCAGCTCCTCTCGGTTGTGTGCTGTTAAATGGAGGTGGCTGTGCTGTTAAAATGGGTCCATATGTGAACAACAGCAAGAAAAAAACTATAACGGGCAAAAACGCTTTGCCTGAAAAGCTACAGCATGTACCTCCAGTTCAGTGAGTGTGTGAAGGTCAGGCCTCTGAAGGGCTTCATTATTTTACTTGTGTGAGGAGACCAGACCTCAGTCTGTGGTGGCCGTGGTCACAGCAGGCCTCTGGGCCGGGCAACGGCACCACCTGAATTCATGTAATGATTATGAGCTTGAACGTCAAATTTACATTTATTTTGGAAAATGTCTAATTTGCAAAATGTTCCAAATCTTGAGTGTAAACACGCCTTCACAAGAAACGGGAACTGCTTTAGGTTCCCAACCGAATATAAACGAATGAATGACAGATTGTTTAGTTTTTGTCCTTTGGTGCCCATCTGAATTCATTTTATTGTGAAATGAATTTTCCATGCTAAATCCAATCACATCACATTTCAAAAAAACCCAAAGCGACAGGGTGTATTTCATATCGGTGTTGTCCAGCAGGGAGCACCATAGACCTGCTGGAGCTATATAAATACAAAGTAAAGGCATTTTGCAAATTTCATTTCATTACTTTGTGTATTTTGTTGTAATTTAGTCTTTCACAGACTTGTTTGGTTTTGTTGTTTCACAATAAACCAGCAGACACTAAACACTAGAAGCTCCACTGACCTGCGCTACAAAAAATATTCCCTAATGAGCAGCCCAACAAAGAACTATTATCTAAAGAGGAAGTTTAGTCTGTCAGGAATCCACAAACATCGTGTTACAAAATGTGCACATGCAAGACTTCAGTCACCTCTCTGTTCACCAAGCCTGGTTAGAAAGGTCAGACTGGGAGAGCAGGAGTTTTAGATTAAATATATGTTTACAATCCCAGAAGAAGAAACCTCAGTAAGCAGCAGGTCACGCTCACACATCCAAACACGGTCCTGAGAGTTGTCTAAACCTCTGCTAAAGACATGAGTGTGAGTCAATCCACTAGTCAGGTGAATAACAAGATTTTAAACTACTTCTTTTGAGATCGATTGTTTTCTTTTATTTGTACACATGGATTCTCTACATCTCTGGAGTTTTGAGTGCACACACCCATGTTTTTGCACATCCAGCCACAACAGGCATGGAGAGCGGAAACCAGATGGAAGCAATGATGGATGGATAGAAAAGTAGGAGGTATGAAAGGAAAAAAAAAAAATAAACAGATGGACTAGATCAAAAAAGAAATGCAGTGAACAGACCTTTCGGACAACTTGGATGAAGTCCTTGGCGCTCTGTGGGCTGCGGCCCTGCAGCTGGCGTGTGCAGGCCTCTAAGGAAGAAGCGTGGGCTACAATCAGCACGTTGTTTCCTATGGACAGTGGAAACCCAGGCAGGATGCAGCATCAGCAGTGCGCAAACACACGAGCATGTACAACTATAATGAAAAAGTTCACCTAAAAAAGCTCCACAGCTTCTTTCAGCAGCACAGGACCTCTGCTGTGTGTCTTACCAGTGTTTTTGCAGTCTGACAGGATATCTTTGGTCACTTGATAGCTCCGACTCATGTAGTTCTCGTAGGACTCAGACACAGTGAGCTTGCTGACTGGGATCAGAGGTCTATATCAAGACAAAGAGCAGTTATTAGAAAACCGATATGTTGCAGCGGTATTGGAAATGTTGTTGAGTGCCTCTGAGTGGAGGCACTTGCTCGGGGTGCAACGTGGTTTGAAATTGTTGTTCTCAGTGAAAGAGATGAGATTTGACAGCACACAAGCAAAAAAACAAGCTGTGGATAATTCAGTACTACAGAGCTGTAGAGGAGGTCATCTCTGCAGGGCAGGGAGCGAGGATAAACATCTCAGCTACAGCTGCATGTAAACTGAACACTGCACAAATATATACAGGATATACAGACATGTACAAAACCAGGAGTCATGCAGAACGCACAACACTAAAACCTGGGGCAAACGTATGTTTAACAAAAAGACAAAGTAAAGAGAACATGGATCAGTGAACAGGCTAACCGGTCAGATGGGAACTAGTTACCAGAAGCACCTACGTTCAGTGAAGTCGGTCAACCTTTGAACCCTGTGAGCGCTCTGCTGTTCTCACGGTAGTTTCACGACCTTCACTTGATTTTTAACCTCTTTGGCTACTCACACCTGCTGTATCTAGTTTTTTCAGAGCAGTCCAGGCTATTCAGATCTTCTGTCCATGATGTGATAATACTTGCAGATGTTTTATTTGCCATTACATCAAGTTAAAGCAGTAGACACACTGTTATATATCTCACTACAAAATCAGGGCAATAAAGATATCTTTTCATGATTGAGGAAGTAGAACTGTCTGAATCTGATAATATCAGAACTACCATGGTGGAATACTGTATGCCTCAGAAATTGGGGAAAAAAAATGTACCAAATGCAAATACTTTCTTCAGTGAAGGCTTTACACACAGTAACCTACTTGCAGGCAAATGTTTGACTTCCAGACTCATTCAACCGAGAAGCACGGATGTAAAAATGGGTGAAGAAATCACAAAGCTCCAGTCCTGCTCTTACTTTTGATAAAATATTAAAACATCATTTCACAGAGATGTTAATATGTGCAATGATATCGCATAAATATTAACATATGTAGAGCTCAACTTGGCGAGTTCACGAGGAACTCAAACAAGAGTAATGAGTGTAGAGATGTATGCAGGTTGGAACTATAGTCAAATTGAATGTTTACGCAAGATGTTTTTTTTCTAGCCACACACAAGCATCGAGCATTGTTGGAAAGGTCAAGTTGTGTAGATTCAGCGGATAACAGCTGAACTTTGTTGTAATACTTCAAAAGCAACTACATAAGGAAAGAGACGTGAATTTAGACACAAAGTGTGTCTATTTGGCTCTGAGGGTTAACTAGCACAACAACAATTCTAAAATCAGTTGATTCTTTACTTTTCTCAAAAGATACTGTACAGTATCCTAGAGTCAAACATGCATAATAATACATAGAGTTGGCATTTCTTTTTTTTATATATACATATATTTTTTGGGGGGGCTTTTGCCTTTATTTAGAGCAGTAGAGAGAGACAGGAAACGGGGGAGAAGAACGGGGAGAGACCTGCAGGGTTGTGAGCGGGAGTCAAACCCACAACCGCTGCATTGGGGACTATAGCCCGTTTGGGGGTCGCCCGCTCAGTTAGGTGAGCTATAGGGGCGCCCACAGTTGGCATTTCTAAAGGATTATTTAATTTGTGGAATGAGAAATGATAACAAGACGAATGAATTATGGAATGAAGACACAGATGATCTAGGGATCACAGTAAATGACAAACACATTGACGTAACTTATCGACCACACTCCATATGAACAACTACATAATGCACATTTTGCTGACAGCTGTTTGCATCACCTGTAAGTTGTGTCCACACTGAAGTGGGCAGCAGCCAGGTCAGTGGGAGGTATCCATGCAGGCAGGGAGTTCCCAGATACCCACTTGGTCCATTCGAAAAGCCCCGGCTCCACTCGCACCTTCAGCTTGCCGTCCTGCTGCAGACCTGTTCACACAAACACAACTGATGAAACCTTATCACAAGTAAGATGAAGATGATCCCTTTTCAATGACACTAGGAATGTCGCAGTGGGGTGCCTGTTTGGTGGACAGTGAGCGAATACTGCAAAATCCCTCACATTTGCTTGAGGAGACTCTTCTCACCTTTCAGGATGTTCTGTGCGGTCTGAACACAGCGCAGAGAAGGAGAGCAGTACACAAAGTCTAGCACGGTGTTGCTCTCTAACAGGGCTTCACCTGGAATAACAGCACATGTTTAGTTTACATGCATTTCACACAACAAAGCTTCCAGACCCCTCGGTAGCCCTCTAACACCATGTGTTGTGCATCATTCGGATCTCTGTGGTGACGTACCTATTAGTCGAGCCTGTGTGGACCCAAACACAGTGATGGGAGCATCCATGTCATAGTCTCTCTGCCCGCCCCACAGAGGCAAACTGGGAGGCATGTTCAGGTTGGAGCGTATGTATCTGCCTGCAGAGCAACAAAAACACATGATGTCATCTAAGTGGGTTTCATTTTTCTTATTTCAGTAATCTTTTACTTTTATCTTTCTCTTGTTTTTTCAGATGAAATTCAAGGTTGCTGGTTAATGCATTTTGGTGCATGATGGACCTCAAACCTACAGTCTACAGAGCCTGCAATGCTTAATGAAATGCTTTCCTTCTGATTGAAGACGTGACTGGTGTAGCTAACATTGGCTAAGGGCTTCTGAGTGTACGTGCTCACCTTTACTGTCTGAGCAGAGGGAGAACCAGTGTTTGCCAAACACCACATCCATCCTCTCACCGTGCCGGCAGACGAAAAGCGTCCGCTTGGGCTGCCGAGAGTGACCACCGCTGATCCGCAGGACCTGCTGGAAATAAAGGGCTTCAATAAATGATAAGGTCTTCTGAACATTTGAATAGATAATAGCACACTAGTTAAATGCTAATTAAAAACACATTTTAAATGATACAGAATTATGCAGATTTTGAGAGGAATTAACAGCCATAAAAACACAACTACCTGCATTGGGTGACAGATGAGGCTGAGGGTGGGAGTGTCTCCAGGACTGGTGTTATCAGGGCGTCGGCTGTCCAGCAGGCCATCAAACATCCCTCTCTCTTTACTGCTCTTGTCACTGGGCCCACAGCTGAAGAATGAGTGGGAGCTGTGGTGGACAAGGAGAACAGACATCAGGCATGCAGAATAAATTGGACCTTCTATCCTATGGAGTATTTCAGTTGTCAGATGTCTGAACAAATCCAAAATAACACTCTTCCAGCAGTTATATAATCCAAAGTTTGTTCTAAGGGAATCATTCCCACATAATGCAACGTTAGAGGTGTAATGTCATTGATTTATGCCTTTTGAACTCTAAGAAAGGAAGGGTTTGTCGTTGTGTACTGTTTATATGCTGTTGAAAGATACATGATGGTGTTGACTGAATATAAAAAGATTTATCATAATGAAAAGGGTTCATCCTCCAGGGAGCAAGACAGAGCTAAAAATGTTCTGCCATCATCTACTTGTATACAACATTAAATACTGACCTGTTGGTAAATGCTGGATTACTGCAGGGCCCCAAAAGCTTCATGTTATGTCTGTTTACCTGTAATTTGTCACGATTTTCTGTCGTATTAATATTATTCAAATTAATTATTTGATGTGTATGATTCTAGAATTGTAGAAGAAAACAGCTAATAGCATGTTTAAATGTTGTCTAACCAACAGGACAACAAACGACAAATAAATATTCACTTTACAAGCTGTTACCAGAAATTTCTTTTCTTCCCTTTTTTTTTTTTTTTTAAAGCATTTTTGATTTTTAAAAAAAACATCTCAGATTTTGAATCTTTTATCAGAATTGTTGACATTGTTTCTGTCATACACATAAATGATCAATCATCCAACCTTTGCAGTTTTCGGGTACTGTTTGTTTTCGGAGTGCCTGAGGGAACCATGAAACTGTCGTGTGCAATGAAAGTCTATATGGACAGTTGTGTCCTGCTGGGAGTTTATTCCTTCTGTGCTGGTGGTTACATCAAAAAAGGGGTCAATAAAATTAGGAGGAATTCGCCCCTGGAACCAAGACAATCCATACTTAATTTCATGATTATCTTGTCCAGAGTGACATTCATCCTTTGCTTGGAAAATATCAGGCAATAAAGACCCTTCGACACTACACACTCTTTTAGCAGCTTTAATTAATGTAGTATCTTCCACTGTTAAATGGTTGTTTTATTTGTATTTCCCATTAGTTTAATTTGTTCAGGCAGTTTAGGCCACCTCTGGTGTCTGTGTGAGCTTCTGTGTGAGCTGCTGTGCTCACCCATGGAAGACCCAGGTGTCGGACTCATCGGCCAGGCTGACGTAATTCTCAGGCAGCAGGCCGGACAGCCCGGTGGCCAGCGAGGTCCCGTACACCCAGCCCTCGCTGGTGCTACTCTGATCCACTGGAGACATGAAGACAAAATCCCCAGGAACCAGCTCCAGCTCGTCCTCGTTCTGCGGCATGTAGGGGTACATCACCCGCAGGGTCTGCAGATGTGACAGTCAGAGGCACGTCAATCACTGGCTGAGCTACCGACTGACATGTCACAAATCATCACACGTCAGGATGTTTGGTGCTGTTGGTTAACAGCTATGAGTGAATTTTAAGTATGAATATTAGCTACCTCGTGGTTAGCGAAACGAATGTCCCGGGAGAATAGAACAGCCAACCAATCACAACCCAGCTTGACTTCGATGCCCTTAGCCAGTTTCTCCAGTGACGGGAGGTGATCGGTGGGGAAGTTGTAGGCCAGAGTTACATGGAGCTGCTTCTTGTGAGGCTCCACGTGGACTTCTGGATGAGAGAGGAGATGGAAAATGACACACTGACTGGATTTAGAGAATCTGTTCTTTTTTGTTTAATCTGTACTAAAGTGAAAAATATTCCCATCAAGACTTTGCAGTAAAGTAAAACTGTATGAAACATTAAAGATGAAATCTGGAGAATCCAACAACACTCACATTGAGTCTCTCCGCGCTCTAATCTGTGCTGCTGCCATGAAGCAGAAATATGACAGAGCATTAGCGCTAACACTGCGGCTCTAATCTGATTTGGCACTCAGCTGCCTGAAATACTGTTGGGCAGTCACTCTCATTTTCGCCTGTGTTTAAAGACAGTCACAGTGGCAGATTGAGTGAGCGCTTTAATGACCTAACAAGAGTGCCATCTGGACCAATCACTGGCTGTCATTGGCGGGAAGCAGAGCTGGTCACCACACATGACACAGTGAAGACCATGAACTGATGCTGACATACTCTGAACCATCATTGTGACGATGACAGATTGTGAAAGACGGGACAGACTGAAGGGAAGACATGCAGCTGAGATCTTCAATATGATCCAAACTATTGTGGGTATATGATGTGCGCCTTTTATCCCTAATGTAGTTCCTACCTGCCTTCCTGGCAGCTTCTGTCGCAAAGTCAGCTGCAAACTGCTTAAGGACATCGGCCACCTGCTCCTCTACGAATAGACCGATGAAGTTAGAAGACGTGTAGAGCTCTAGAGGCAGCGGGCTGGGAAATCGACCCCGCCACTGCTGTACGGAGGCCTGGAGGGCCTCACACAGAGCTTCTACTTTGTGGTCTGCACACTGTGTCGAAGGGAAGAAGAGAAAACGTACAAGTTGGTTGTCGTAAAAAAGCAATGACTGCAATATTGATTAAAAATGTGGATAACTGTGCAAAATTTTAGATACTCTTTGGAGGACAAACATAGAACTGCACCCAGTTGTTTATGACATAAAAACCCTCCTGTACACTTTCGAAGGTCCGTTTCCACAACACAAGCTGAGAGCGACAACACATTAAAGTCACTGTGTGGAGTTTCTGACCACGAGTCGCACTATGAAGCAGTGGCTTCAGAAGAGGGCCTGTTGAGCTGTTCAGTAGTAATCCCTCTGAACAAAGTAAACGTACACACCACATTGCCATGGAAACCTACATGTATTTACTTAGTAATGCAGAAAACGCATAAATATGTTTTAAGCTTGACTCTGATTTGCTGCCAGTTGTGGTTTACACTGCTGGTGCTGCAGCTATAGAACACAGATTAGAACATGATTAGTGTATTGGTATTTACCACAGAGAATATTCAATCAGTAACATTACTTTCACTTGGATTTGGCACAAAGCTAAAGTCATTTCCACGTATCCTTCCTTATGGGACAGTGTCAGACCTAAATGGGTTTCTTGATGTCATGTTTAAATGTATGAAGTTTAAAGTTTCAGAGCTCAGATGTGCAGCTGTCACATTAGCATCTGCATTGAGAGCTCTAAGTGGCAAAATAAACATCCTAACTTACATGATTAATCATTAACAATTTGCTAGCAGCATCCCACTCTTGCCTAACAACACATTTTCCCGAAATACATTTTCAAATCCCAGAGCTCTCCGTTACAACAACCTTCCTCTTGACTGAGGTCGGCGGGACACAATCCGTAACATTTTGAGCAGAAGAAGAGTCAAACGAGACGTCAAACGGCCCCTTTTATGGGAGCGTGACGAAGAAAACCTACTTAACAAAGCAAGTCGATAACCAGCGCTGTGATACAAACGTTTTGTGATTGGAGTTTTAGGTTTTGTTGAGGCAGCGTTATAAAACGACAGACTGGCTACGTCAAACTTGCTTTTCTGTATAAGCCCTCTAATTCCCACTGTTGCACTGGTGGAAATAACAAACACAGCAATGTGACACATGGATGTAGGTTTCAGAGTGTGAGATTTAAAAAAACATCTATTCAGAAAATGTTTTATGAAATTAATTCAGTGATGTTGTGAGACAACAGTGAACATGAACATAACATTGGTTGTTTACAAGGAACCCACACAGGGCTTCTTCACGACTCACATCAGCTCCTACTTGCTGTATGTTGTATAATATTGTTTGTGTATTGTTGGTGTTAGTGAACTGGTGAGGGGGAAAAAAAAAATCATGGTTACGTGTGACTTAGTTTTTACACAAAAGAGGCTGCAAGTGATAAATATCTAAGTATATTGTGACTTTTATGTAAAGTCACATAACGGCTGTGAATCAGACATGAGAACACGCGTCACATTTACGTAATGAGGCGCACGTCTGACCGAGGCTTTACACATGAGGATGACAAACAGAATCACGCACCAAGAATTCGACTGATATTCGCTCTGTGTTGGTCAGGACCGCACAACCTTTAATGGACCTATAATTTAGGCCACCAGCAGTCATAAAAAGTTAATTTGAAGCTCAGTTTAGCTCACCATAAAGAACTGGCAGAGAGTGATATGGGGGAAAATGTTGTGGGCTTTGTTTTTGCCACAAGTGACTCGGCTCTGCTGCCAGAAGTGTGAGAGCTGGTTCTGAAGAGGTCCGCTGGGTCGCAGGTAGAGGACAAACTCTCTGGGCAGAGGGTCGTCCAGGAACGGGTCGTCCACGTGGGAAAACAGCCTGCGTGACAGATGGAAAAGTCTCAGAGTGCGCTGCGAGGACAGTGACACAGATTTTAGGAAATTACTTCTGGCATAAATGAGACCTTAACAGGCGAAGTGGGTAAATACACAGTCCTAAATGCAAATGATTTCAGCTGTGCGACCAGCTCACTGCAGGGGCCCAACAGCTCCTTTCTAATTGGAACAGTTCCTGTTCTGAACTGAGATTCTGGGCCAGAAAACTTTCCTCCTTGTCTGCTTGTTTGCTGATAACACTACTCTTGCCTGCAGCAACAACAGCAGAAGTTTAGAATGAATAAACTCGCTGGCCTTCATTCAACATTTCAAGGGATCTTATTTGCTCTACATTAATTCGTGAGTCGATGTTGTGCCAAATGCCTTCACACACACGGTTCAATGGCCAAAAACAGGCTTTACTTTTCCACCAGTGCTGTTTCAAACATTGTGTGCTATCAGTGAACACCTTGTTTTCATGTGGCCAGAGATAGTTCAAACAGGCTCACTGTAGTTAATGGAGTGTCTCAGGGTTCTGTGCTTGGCCTGTTTTATTTTGTTTTTACATAAATAATTTGGGTGTTAATGTGCATGGAACTAATTGTTCTGCAGATGGTTTGGTTTTGTGTGGCAGTGGAGCTTTTATCTCTGGTTCACTTTACAAACTGCACTCTGCTTTTAATATGTTGCAGTCTTAGCTTACTCAATTCAAACTAATGGCAACTGTAGACAAAAACGATGTTATAATGCATGTATGTCAACATCTATGAAGTAAGTTTTTTTATTTTAGATACAATCCTGTTTCTAGGAGAGGAGAAGCGAGGAGAGGACTCATCAACACTGTTTTTTTACTGGCTCTTGGTTATAATGATGTGCTGTATACGGATGCATAAGAATCAAGTCAAACTGTTCATCTAAGTACACTGAGGTTTGTAATTAAATTAAAACCACGCATGCATTCCAAATTTCCAAACGCTGACTGAGTCGCACTTTCATCACAGCTCTAAATATCTGCTAATACACAGTATTTAACACGGCTCGTTTTGCAGTCATTATCTCAGATCACAAGCTGTGCCTAATGTAGAGAAATAGATGGGAAGTCATCATGTTTTCTGCTCCAACCGCTTGGAATGTGAGCTCGCTGGCAGAATGAAATAATGTGAAAATTAATGACTGTGTCTGTTCTAAGACTAGTTTGCTTTCACTTTGTTTCACAAGGTTTTAGGTATTGGTTTAGCTGTTGCGTTGACACTTTTTAAACCGCCATCTTGTCTCTCTAGTTTCTCAAGTAAAAAAGGTTTCAATTAATAAACAAAGGTCTAATTAAACAAAAGAGAAAAAACACAATAACAACAAAATCTATAGCAATAACAAACATTTTGTGGGTCTGGCTCTCAATCAGATGAGATAAATTGATAAAAAAAATAATCTAATATAGTCATTATTTCAGCTATTGTAGTTTAATTTTCAGCATTTATCACAAGAGGCAAAATCCCAGTCACATCTACAATTCTGTTTAGTGGTAAAGAAACAAAGATTTGCCTTCAGCAGTATTTCAAGTTATAAAACCTGCCTTTTTTTCGGACATACGTCTACAGCAGAGGGCAGTAAAACACACGCTGCGTTCCTCAGCTTGTGATGTGTACATGTGAATGTAGTGTATACACTTTGTTTAAACTCACCAGTCACATGCTGCTTGCACACTGCGACCTCCAGTTGACACCAGAGCTTTGAGTCTGTAACAGAGCACAAGAGAGAAAGACAAATCTAAATCTAATTATGCTCGCAACACAGTACTTATTTATATTGCAAGATGTGTACAGTAGCGGTGTGCATCTACAGCAGCCATAAGAAACCCAGAAACGGCTTCTCTTCTGCGTCTGAATGAGCCGAGGCAGCAGAGCCTGAGAAGCTTTCTGGTAGCAGATGGTACATAAAAAGAGAACTGCTCAGGATCCACACCTTTGTAGAAACTCTGACTGTACAAACAGATCCAAGTGAGGTTCAGAGAAATAATAATGAAATGCAGAGATGCCACTGGAGTTGGGCACAAACAATGTCAGCGGGGGGAAAGAAACAGGTGATTTATTCAAATTTTCCTTCCGTGACTGGATGAAGCGAACATCTAAACAGAAATTCAACAACTCAGAGAAACATTCCAATGTCAAGTGAAAATATATGTTTTTTTCTCACACCAGTTTGTGATTTGGCAGTTGTGGAGCTAAAAAAAAAAACAACAACCCAAACTTACTTATGGTATTAAACATTAATTGAAGTCAGAAATGGTTTTATTCAGTTCAGAATCATTTGTGTCTATTACAACAGGCACTAATAATGACATCCATCATCTATACACCGCTCAATCCTCACTAGGGTCACGGGGGGCTGGAGTCTATCCCAGGTCACCAGTCTATCACAGGGCTACACTTAGAGACAGACAACCAAACACACTCACATTCGGACAATTTAGAATCACCAATTAACCTCAACATGTTTTCGGACTCCACACAGAAAGATCCCGGGCATCCTCACCGGGACACGAACCGGCGACCTTCTAGCTGCGAGGCAACAATGCTAGCCACCGATCCACTTTGCAGCTCACTGATAATGACATTTGTAAGAATATTATGGAAATGCATGTAGAATTGACTTTAAAGCTGCATTAGCTGTTTTTGAACTTGTGGGCAGTTCAACAAGGGGGAAACACCAAACTGACATTTGAACAACTTGTGAAACTGTCTGATGAATATGTCGCTATAAAGCTGTCTGGTTACACGTGCAGCAGAAACAGAACAACGTTAGCTCTTATTCTGAGCGGTGGTTAGCTGCTAAGTGCTAAACTCTCTTCACCAGGCTGCGCTAGCTTTAGCTACCTATTGTTTGATACAGGACAGGTAGCAAAGAGTGGGTTTATCAGAGCTTTTCCTCTGAAAAAAAGCTGCTTGTTGTTGGAGATAATTTGATAAAACTGTCAAGTTAAAACCAAACCATAAAGCTGTGGGTTACAAAACCAAAGCAGTTAGCTCAAAGATGCTTCAGCTCTTGGTATAGCTCAGACAAACTGCAGAGCAGAGACATACGTGTCTGTGGTTTGTCACTTCAAAAGACATCTTCACATCATACATAGCCATAAGATTCAATTGTTTAAAATAATAATATTGATGGGTGCAGCTTTAATGTAATCTCTATATCAAACAGTTTCTTTAACTTGTCATTATTGGCAAATTTAACTTGTATACTAGCTTTGTTATATGAATTAGCCTAAAACTGTTTGTTTGTTTGTTTGTTTGTGCAGAAGACATTTTGGCATGTTGTTGAAGTGGAATCACATAATTTATTTATCAGCATTAACAATGGCTCGGCTCCACTCCCACTGAAGCATCTAAGTGAACAATCATGAATACAAGCTGTGGTGCTGTTGAAGAACTGGGAAAGGGAAGTTGATGGTTTAACATTGAGGTCGTTTTTAACAACTTAAAGCATTTGTATGTTGACGTGACTGCCTAAATGAACACCCGGTCACTGCTGTCTCCATGCTGTACCTGAGGGAACGCTTTTCATTTTAAACCGCACAAAAACAAGCTCAGCTTTAGGCATGGTGATGACGGTCTGGTTGTCGGAGCACCAACATCCTGTGAAACACTTTTGCCAAATGCACATTTACATATTTATCATTTACTTGTGATACATGTCTCCTAGTTTTGTTTTCCGACAAAACCTACCTACTTCAAGGTGACAACACTTGCAGCATCACATTTAAACAGGATATTTTTATAATTGTTTCCACTCCCACTGTTCTGTTCTGCAGAAAGGTCAGGGTGTAATAATGACTAATTGTACATTAATGTCACACCAGGAATTGAGAATGTGAGTGAAGCACAGATGCTAACACAGACCGGGGGCAGATCAATTATGGATCGGAGGAAGCGCAATTTCCTCATAAGACAATCAAAGCAGCGTGGAAGATATGCAGCAAGAGTAGGATGACATTAACATCAGCTACTTTCATACAAAGCATGAACAAACCACAGGGGGATGACTGTTCTTAACCATAACTAGGAACACCAAGTGACTTGTAAAAGTGTTATTCCTTCATTTGAAGGGGGCGTTGTGTCTTCAGTGTGTTTCCTGTGTGTTTTCTGTATTTACTATCTGCTTTCTGTAGCTGAATAACTGAAGAGTTTCCTCGGTGAGTAATTCAAAGAGAGCAAACCAGCTTGCAGCTAATGGTGAAGACAGATGTCTCAGTTTCTGTGTAATTCGCCATGGCAATTAACCAAGTTTTTTTTCCACTGGTGTGTGTAATGCTTTATCAGAGATTTAAGATCCGTTAAAATGAAAGGAACAGAGAGAGCAGTGGTTTACCCATTCACGCCTCCGCCCTTACCTCCGAATCACCTGGAGGTTCGACTGATAAGCAGGAGAAGGAACAGCACATCAGTTTATTCACATTAGAGCCACAGAATCTAATTAGCCACCACTCTGGAGATAAGAACTTGTACATGCTAATGTGGTTTTCATCTCTGGGGAGCAAGCAGTTTCCTCATCACGGCATGAGATATTGTTCCTGGGGGATGGGACGGCTGGAGGTGTGTGCTGGAAATCATACAGCATGTGTGAGTGTGTGCATTAGTGACTGCTTCCTGACACTCTATTAGGATTTAATCATTACGGGTCTTTGAAGGTGGCTGCCAACATTCCTGGATGAAAGACCAAAGATTTGCGTATATTGTGTTCTAGTAATTTGTATTTATAATTTTAAACAGTGGCTATTTTAAACAGCATGGGGAGAAAAAGCTAAAGCCTGCAGTGCTCTCATCAGATTTGCTCCTGGCAGATCAAAGTGTGTATGGGTGTTCAACTCAGTGTGTCCAACGTTATCATTACTTTATCAGGGAACTAATATTCAAAAAAGTATATAATTAATCATGTATCTATGTGCAATGTCCATAGTAACTGATAATGTCATGCCTTCTACGCAGCTTTCAAGAACAATTCTGTAAATTTTAACCAACTTCAAATGCAAATATACAATAAATGCAGCAAAGTTGTATAGTACACAGCAAAAGAAACATTTTTTGCTTATAATTTCTAATATAAGCCTTTTTTAGCTCTTCACAAATATTGCTGATGTGTGAACAAATGTCACAGGAGACAGAAGGGGTTTGTGTGGTTTGTGTTTTGAATTTTATCGCCATAGCAGCCACTTCATTTGTGGTTGCATCGCAGAAGCAGTTCTGCCACCGGTGGTACCAATACCAGAAACATGGTGACTCTACATACAATAGATATTTTACTATTTACATTTTTGTTTTCATACTTGCATCCTCCTCTGTGTAAATACACTCTGCAGTTCAGTGGAAAAGTCTCATGGTTTTTTGTGACGTGACTGTTGGTTGCTCATCTGTCTTTTTCTGAATCTTAAAAGAATCCGACACATATGATTGTACAGAATATGCAAATGAGACATGCAGAATAAAGTCACTGATTTTTTTCACACCATATGTACATTTGAAGGTCAAAGCAAAACTGTTGTGTACACAAAAAAACTCTGCAAAGGGAAAAAAAAAGCAGTTACACCTTTTTGTGCAACTTCACCACAGTGAGCTCAGCAAGCAGCCCTTCTGACCACAGCAGGGACATCAGACACACCAGAGTCAGCTCACTGACGTTCTGGCGGCTGCTTGGGTTTTATGAAGCTGCCGTGTCCCACAGGTGTAGACCTACATAGCATTGCATACGCGTGTGAGAGAATGACAAAGAAGGAAGAGAGAGCGAGGAGCAGCGGCTGAAGGAAGCAGTTTAGGGAAGGGCCTTAAACCACTTCAACACCCCCGCACTCAAACAGTAAATCAAGCCGAGGTAGAGAACATCAAAGAAAGGCCTGTCGCATCCTATCTAACACCTGGGTGACATTTAGTGAAGATATCTGAGTGCAACACACGAGGCTTTCACAGCCATGAGAACGAACTGGAAAGGAGAAGTGGACCCTGTGATACATTTGTCATTCGATTTGACCTCATGTTAGTCAGTGTGTAAAGCTGGCAGAGTCTTACTTCTTGTAAATACGTAAACGGAACTCTACTTTTTGTATTTAGGAGATATGAAAATCCACTGAAAAGGCCATTAGAAACCACAGTATAGTCTTTATTAGTCAGTGAGTACTGGAAGCAGGAAACATTTCTTCCTGGTTCCTGGTAGGTTGTGAATAACGTGCAGCTCAACAGAAAAGGGACTGCACAGATGGAAAAAGCTGCTGCATCAGACGTGACTTTAGGAAATTAATTTTAAAGGCATCAATAAGCCGTAATCAGCTACATTTTAGTGTTAAAAAAAAAAAAGTGTAACATGCTGACAGTGTATTATATTCACAACCCAAATGATTAATAAATAAATCCTTCTACTGAACACTGACTGTCCAGTCATGGGTTAGTAACTGTTTCTCCCCATGTCCAAACAGCAGGTCTGGAACTGCTGTTATCAGGACGATTGTCTGCAATTGTCAGCATTTTTGGAGGCGTTTTCTTTTTTTAGTCTGCCTAAAACCGTAAAGAAATGGGAAAAACTGTAAGGAATCTATTAAACTGTGTGTTTGCTTGCACTAATGTACCATTGGCTGAAAATGCTACCATGTCAGCTGCAAGGTGGAGCGGTGGTTAGCACTGTTGCCTCGCAGCTAGAAGGTCGCCGGTTCGCTGGATCTTTCTGCGTGGAGTCTCCATGTTCTCCTCGTGCAGCGTGGGTTCTCTCCGGGTTCTCTGGCTTCTTCCCACAAGGTCCAAAAACATGTTGAGGTTAATTGGTGATTCTAAATTGTCCGTAGGTGTGAATGTGAGTGTGCTTGGTTGTCTGTCTCTAAGTGTAGCCCTGTGATGGACTGGTGACCTGTCCAGGTGAACCTGCCTTCAC
Source organism: Stegastes partitus (assembly GCF_000690725.1). Taxonomy (NCBI): domain Eukaryota; kingdom Metazoa; phylum Chordata; class Actinopteri; family Pomacentridae; genus Stegastes; species Stegastes partitus. Next base: position 11,675 of record NW_007578893.1, on the reverse strand, counting down.
CCTGAGTCAGCTGGGGTAGGCTCCAGCCCCCTGTGACCCGAGTGAGGATCAAGCTTACCAAGGTTACCATGTCAGGCAAACTATAACGAAAGCAGCACCTTACTCAGTGGTCCTTGCCACCAAGGCCACAGAGCTTTTCTTACTCACTAACTGTTACACTGTGGGGTTACACCTTTCACTGGTGCAGTATTTCCTCAAGGTGTTGCTGCTGGTCTCGAGTTCGCTACATCAGAGGTTAGGCTAACGTTGGCACATCTGTCCTGCTCTGTTGTATTATGTAGATGTTTGCACTTTTGTTTTCCCCAAAGCCAATTTCTTGTAGCAAGCACAGCTGAATGATATAACTGAAAAAATGATCATGAATAAGACGTTTCACTTCTGTCGATATTGAGAAAAAGACCATTAGATACAAAAAAAGCAAGTGAACTCAGCTCTGAGGTAAACTGACCTAACATCAATAAGATGCAATAAATAAACATTACAGCATCTCTGGACACCCGGAGGTGCGCAGCAGGCGGCGGCCACATGGAGAGCGATGAGGAGTAGCATGCTTCATTATCTAGTAATCTGCTGACAAGGAGGGGACACACTTCTTCTTACACTGTTTCCACGTCATTAAGATGTAAATACGTCAACTAGTGGTTAACATAGTGGAAGTTAACTAGTGGAACATTAGGTGCATATTTAAAAAAGCTGTACCAAAATGTTAAAATTAATCCAACCTGTCATCATTATCGCTTTTTTCTGAGGATGGAAAGCTTGATAGTCGTAGTAGGAGAAAGCAAAGGGTGCAGAGGTTAGCAAAGGGTCAGGTGACTCAGGCCGGGGGCAGCTGTAACATTTGCTGAAGTACAGAGCAGAGCAGAGAGTATCTGTTTCTGAGAAAAAGCCTCTGGTATACATAAAGTCAGACGTTTTTCTACTCTGGTTTATTCAGATGAGTCCTCCATTGCAAACATCAGACGGAAAGGTGGAGACAGGCAAAGAAAATTAACACAGCGGTGAGTCAGTTTACCAACAAATAATTACACAATCCTTCGAATAATTATCATCGTGAGTAAATAATCCTATAACAACGCATGATCAGACCGTCACCACCCACGCTCAGGACTCACAGCACAGGATGGTGATTCAATATGCCGACACCTGTCAGTCGGAAAAACTGAAACCCTAAAGCTCAGAGGCTTCATCAAATCACAACAATACTGGTCAGAAGCTTAAAGCGCCGCATGAATATTTGCACAAGTGGCTGTAATTACAACATGTTTCCAAGAAAAATGTGTGCAGCCATCCAGTCACAGAAAGTCCTCCAACAAGCCGTCCCTGCAGCTCTGCCTCAGTGTGACTCCACTTCCAGAAAGACAAAAATAAGCAGCGTTGCCAAAAGCATCGATTAGTAAGAAAAACACGAGTTTGAAACGTGTGAACAACACTCGAATGATCCTCAGGACTTCTGCTCAATGAACAGATGAGTCACTGCTGGGTATTTGTGGCTGGCATGGCCCCTGTTATGTCTGCGGAAAAGCAAACACTGCATTCCTTGTTGAGACTTCTGCATGTGGCGGCAGGGGCGTCTCAGTTAGCGGAGGCCGTGCTGCAGTGAGACCTGTACGACTCTCAGACCTCACGAGATGATGCAACGCGATAACCACAGCTTGTACATCAGAAAGGCAGAAGAACGAGAAACTCACGGTTCAGTTTAGGAACACTGAAATCCAGGCCCTGTACAAGCAAACCCAGCTAGAAAGCAAAACAAATGTCACCGAGCTGAAGTGAATTTATATCGAGGAGCCAAAATTCCTCCACAGCACTGAGCAAGAATCACTTCTGCTGCTCGGCTGCACGAGCACTAAATGTGGTGCGACCAGAAACTGAACCGAAGTGAGACACAAGTGTTTGCTATTGTATAATGTGTCGATAAAGGTGATTTTTCCACTACTGATGTACTGTATGTAATGCAAACACAGCAAACAGGAACGAGCCATTTTAACACTCTACATGGTTATTACATGATGGATTACAGCAGCATTCAGTATTGCACCTCTATAAAGTTATGGGGCTTGTGGCTGAAAATAAACCCTAAATGAAGATTAAAACCAAAGCAGCAGAGATATCCAGATGTTCACTCCTGGCCAGAGAGTTGCATCTATCCAGTGCGTGTATCGCTGGTTTTCTGTTAAATATAAAGTCCCGGGCCAGGCTCAGGCGACAAGGTGCTTAGTCTGATAGGATGGCTGGTATCAGGTGATTACAGAGCTCTAATACCTTGTCGTGACTTGGCTGAGACACATAATTGATTGGTGATTAGCCTATCTTTTGCTTCGCTATGTTTGCAGAAGAGCGCTCAGACCTCCTAAGCCCCTGTCAGACATGCACTCCTCTCCATTAATCGACCGCCATCTGAACATGTCAGCTTCATGTCTGGACGAGCGCCCTGCTCACTTCTTCATTAAAGTCATGACAGCAATCGTAAGAGGAAGAGGCAGCATTTCAGGATCAGTTTCAAAAAGTCCAAACTGTGGCTAGATGCTGTGTGAAGCAACTGAAGGACGGCTTTTACCACATTTCAGCATCACAAACATTCATCCAAAAACATCACAGAGAGCAACAGCCAGTGTTCTGTGTGCCAACATCTTTCTTTCACTTTGCTCTACAATCGCACACCTACTAGAAACAGAAAACTCTGTAAAACTGAAACATTACTGCACTGAAGACAGAACAGGTCTGGTTAATGAGACTCAATTACAAATCTAACGCTAGCAAGAGCTGATATTTAGTTAGTTGCACCCAGCTGTTTGTAGGAATCTTTTCTTTGGGCTTATTAAATATCTGATGCATCAAACAGCAGCAGGATCCATACGAGTGTCTCCAAAGAAGGAACGCTGCACAGATGTATACACATGAAACAACAGCAGCAACTTCATTAATTACTCAAAATTCTAAATGATCCCCCCTAAACTTGGCATTAACTCCATAAAAATTATTTAATTCTTGGGCTTAAACAAGCTAGATGCCCTTTAAAGTCTTGTAGATAATTACCATTTTTTAAAAGTTTGTTCTTTTAGAGCTGAGAAGGTAATTTACAAGTTTTTTATTTTATAGTTTCCTGCTTTGAAGATGCGGCAGACTGTAGCCAACAGATCTTTTTGTTCCACATGTTTTACTGTTACACATTTACACAGTTTCAGTTTATCGCATACACAGCTGCAATGTTGGGAAAGGAATTTTTTTTTTTTTAAATATATGACCACTAGAATTGTAAAAGGTGAAGTTTTTTGCACCTGTATTTAGTTTCCCGCCAAACAACCTCGACTTCCTTTTTTTTAAAGCTGCCCCTCAGGGTTTCCATCGCTGTGGGTTGTTGTTTTACAAGTGAGCCCAGAGCTGAGTCAAACACGTCAATTAGAGGCCAGCGGGGACTCGAGGAGGATCCCGTGTAAACACAGCAGGAGGCTTTTTTTGGGAGCAAACTAATTTCAGTTTGAATCATGAAAGAAATCAAACCTAATGTGTTCGGAAAGCTGATGGTAGAGCCGCCTGGCCTGAGGTTTGCTGATCAAAGCAGTGAGTGATCAGTTAGGTCTGGTGGGAACAGAGCGCTGCCTCGCTAAAGCCTCAAAGGCCAGCTCCTCACCACTCCCTCCGTCTGCATGATGACAGTGCAGCTCTGCACACACGCTCTCAGCCCTCGACAACGTTCGCCTTAACGCCGCTGAGCACAAGTCCGTGGCTTCGGGGAGTCGCAGTCACAGCATAACATCAAGCTGTCAGCTAAAACCACAGACAGAACCATCATTTTCTTTCTCTCACTGATCTTGGTTTGTACAGACACCAGCTCTTACAAAAGCACTGGAGGGACACGTGAAGCTCTGACATACTTTAATGGTACGATCTAGAAAAGCCACCAGATGGGCTAATTATTAAGTGTCTTCTCTTGCTAGTTTTGATTGAAACATTTTTAGTTTGCTAAAAGACTGCTGGTAACTTCTTGTTTCCCAAAGACAACATTACTTTTACAGAACAGCTACAAATTATGGACCAGAAAATGACAGAGCGACGAACGTACACGAAGCATCAAAGCAAATGAAGCTAGCTTTGATGCTAACTTCAACTGGTCAGCAGAGCAAAGAGGCAGCGTGCTCGTCTAGAAGACACATCACCAGGGTTTCACTTGTGGGGGATATTAGATAAATTATGCTTTTTTGCCACCAGACAATAATTTGGTGCGTGCATGGAACAGAACAGAGTGTGACGACAGTCATTTCAGGCTTGATGCTAATTTGCCAACAAACCTCCAGTTAGATGAGGAGATTAATTTTATCAGCGTAGGGTGAGCTGAACTTACATCTTCTGATAATCAACATTTCTTTATTCGGCGTAGCCAAATTTTACAGATTCTAAGGTCATGAATCCAAGAATCCCCTCGTCAGACGCCACAAAGACGGCATCATATCATAGTGAATTATACTTTCAGTGTCTTTAGAAGTCCTAATACAGTTTTAGTTTCTACTCACTCCTGAGAAGAACACATTTCTACAAGAGGAAGGCTACAAAACTGATCATACTGACCTTTTCATATATTTATTTAATGTGTCCATTATGTATAGTCTGATGGAAACTGACAAATAGCAAACCAACCCTTTCATGCACAGCGTCCACAGTTATTGAAACTTCAACTAAAACCACATTATTCTTATCATTAGTCCAAACCAGCTTCTCCCAAACCTTCTCTGTACTGCAATATGATTATTATCTTTTACTAATATCTGGTACCCTGTCACCTCTGCATATGGGTACAAAAAATACTGTCAGAATAAAATGTAAATCTCCACTGCACCAATAGTGGTATTCTGCTCATCAGGGCCTTATGTGTAAAATCAGTTAAAAAAAAAACATTAAAAAATATATAATTATTACCTGAACACGTAAAATACTACATTGTGGATTATTGTGCAATAGAAAAAAAGCAGCTAATCAACTGGGCAGGTTTCATGGTTATATCTAACAAAAATGCATCGACTGTTCTTCTCATACTTTAAGTCAGAAATTTCCACTTCAGCAGCACTTACATATATCAAACTTTAAATGTTTATTCCTGTATATATTCTGAAGGTTTTTAAGGAGGGGTTTGTTTATTTTAAACTGTGTATCTGGCTTACAATAATAGATATTACAAAATAATCCAATTGGACATGTTTAAGATCTTCTCTGTTCTTTTTAAATCATTTATGCACGAATGAAAGGGTTAAAAACTCGCCATGTGTAACTTTCGAATCACAGAATTTACTGTAAACTTTCCTCAAGTTTCCTCAAACTCTGCTTTTATCATATTAGCTAGCAAGCTACAATAATCACTGAAATGTTTCAATTATAAACCTGCACTACATTTATAATTTCAAAGGTGGGTGACATAACATCACACAATAATTGTACGTTAACGGTAATAAAATCAAACATTGGTTGCTGCCTTTAACATCAGACTTGTGTTCTGAGGCCAGTATCGGCCCGTGTGTTTGTCGAGCTCTGCTGCTACCACTCCCTGCGTCCCCATGATACATCAACTGTTCCACAGCTGTTTCACTGCCTAACAGGCCCAACATAAACTCTTCGAGGCTCTCCACCTGTGAGTCTGTACAACCGTGTGGGCTGAGAGCTGACTGCATATAAGCTCTTTGTAGGAAAATGTCCCTTGATGATGATTTTCCCCATCGTTAAGGTAAAAAGACGAGAAAAAAGCGTTGCTAAATACATCCTCCGAGAGGCACACTGGATTTTCTCAACCTTAAAATAAATAAAGAGTGCAAAGGTCGTTTCACTTCGAGCTGCTTCATCTGTTCGCTGGTCAAAAGTGTAACATGACATGTACACAATACAACCACTTCCTGGCTGAAGCCTCACTTCTGCTTTAGTTTTAGGAAGCGCTCAACTTTTTTTTCTTTTGTTGCCCCCTAATTATCACATAAAGAGTCAATCTATCATCTTAAAGGCATTTGTTGTGAGAAAACCACTTGCTCACTCTCGCCCACAGAGATGTGAAAGCAAGTTTTCCAACCGTAGAGAGATCCTCTGTGAGCTGCTCGACTCACAGAGACAGGAAGAGAAACAGACAAGGCAGTGAGCAACACGCCCACGCAACACTGCTCAGACCTATACATCATGCAGCACATAATGTTTAACTTTAAAACCAAGCACAGCACAGCACTGCCTCCAACACAATAGGTAACAGTAAGAAACCCTACAAAATATAGAAACATGTTAGTGACAATAATATGCATGATGGAAAAAGCTATAAGGGGAAAAAAAAAAGCCAAAGGAAGTGGGGGCAGATATGTGAGTGTACGTGCTCTGGTTTTGTAGGTTCATGAAATAAGACCCTTTGCAAACATGATAAGGGTGAAATCTCTTATGTGGTTAACAACGGTTGCCGAAGGTTTCCATCAATACATATTTACACACGCCGTTTGTGTCCAATGTACTGTGTAGACTATAAATACACGTGATAGTAAATATAAACCCTGCTCACTCCCTCTGTGCAGCCAACATGACAGCAGAAAACACTGAGCTGCGTCTGAAACAATGCAATAACCATCAGTGACTCCCAGAACAAATCAGATGCAAAAACGCTAATTAGGATAGACGGATCGCATTCACTAATTAAATAATTAATTCACTAATGTACGAAATGGTATTTCCGTCGCATTATAATCACAAAGTGGCGTGACTCACTGTATAATGAGAAAATAAGCCCCATCCTGTCAGCGTAAGACAACCTGGGCTTACGTTTGTGCCCACATCTTTAGTCATTTATTTTCCACACTGCTCAGTTGTAACCTTCAAAATGTTCCCTAAGAAATAAACTGCCATTTGTGAATCATAAAAGGCCTGAGAAAAAAATAAATATTTTTTTTTACAGCTGTATTTTTGTGATCCTTACTTCAAAAAATGCTGCGGTTTACAAATCTGAAACAAAAGTGCACCTCTTGCAGCCTACACTCAGGTTTACATCCAAAATGACCACACAGACAAAATCTAGGACAGCCGTACAGTTCTGAGAGAGACGCGAATGTCCTCAAGTGATGCAGAACTGAAGACTGCAAAAAGAAGAAACAAAATGTGAGGGTGTGGAGCTAGAAAGCAGCGATCCTACCAGACCTCTGCAGCCTGCCTCTCATTTCTGCTTGAGGCCAGAGGCTACATGAGTCTCTACTCGGATAAAACAAGCAAAGGTGGAACGGTTCTGACATTTAAAAAAAAAAAAAAAAAGCATGTGTGAATAACTAACTTTAGTTCTGCCGCATATATCTGACGCCATTTTTAAACTTTCTACCATGAACCTGACACCGTGTTGCAGTAGAATGCTAAATCTATGGAGGGATTTATTATAGCAGATAAATAATCAATGAGAGAGAAAAACATTTCTGCTCTTTGTGGCCTGAAACACTGACCACCTAAACCATAAAAACGTTCCATAAAAAGCCATTACTAGCATGCCCAATGGTATTAATAGTCCCATAACACATTGGAAAAAACATATTTGTGCGTATTCACACCCATTCGAACACAGAGTGGTCCTCCTGTTCTGTTAATACATCCGTCTACTGGGTGGTGTATCACCAAACAGAAAAACTCGTCTGTCTACAGAAGGTGGAAACTCAATTTTCTTCTACAGAGTTGTGCTTCATGCTTGATGTAGTGCCTCTGTTCTACTTGACAGTACCAATAAAGCCGCTTCACAACGGAGCCGGCAATGGGTAGCGTTGTATGCAAAGTCATACTGCACCGTGCAGCAGAAATGTCAGGCTGTACAATGCAGCAGGTTGACGGGGTGAAATTAAATTCTGCTTGGGGCCTCAACCAAGCTTGAGCCAGCAACACTTGCCTGTCTTCTGCTTCACATGGCAGCTGTTAGTGGGCAACAGTTCACTTCCACAGAGCGTATTAAAGATTAAATATGTAGATAGTCAGTGTATAGACTGCAAATTTTATGGGTTTGAATGTCTGTCGAGGCTGCTGCTGCTGAGTAGGTAGGTTAATGGACAAAAAGATGGTGACCAGTTGCCAGGGCCAGTTGTCTTGACGGTGTGGATGGCAGCTAATTTGGGATGCTGGGAGTCTCTCCCGGTATTGTCTGACAACTGCTGAACCTTAATTTGTTTCGCCTGCTTCCACAGACCAGTGCAACAGATGTGGAAACAGGCTCTGATACCACCAACTGCACCAACACATGTCCTCCACACTGCAGCAAATACTCTCATATTAAAAATGAGAACCAGTCAGCTTGCTTTGATGGGAGTTGCGCAGTTTGATTGATTATGCTCTATTGCAAACGTTACCATGTGAGACTATCTGCTGGAAGCCTTCATCTCTGCGGATTGCAACATTAGATCAGATTAAACTCGGGAAAATGTGTCGCTGCGATAATTAAACTCTCTGTTGGTCTCACGCTGTTTATCAGCTGTCCAGAATCGACACAGACCACAAACGAGCCCACCCATGTAAAAGGAAACACACGCGCACCACCCACTCGCGGCTAGCCTCATTCAGCTGAGCGGTTCTGTCACTGTGGGAAATCCCATGGCTCTGTGTCCTCTGACTGCGCGCATCCTCACACTTCCTGTTTACAAATCTGACAAGACACACATTTAAAAAAGAGGCACACAAGCAAACGACCACACACACACGTTCTAAAGAGGCATGAATGTAAAAGCAGCCGCATATACAGAAACAGATTGATGGGGCAGCTCACCGCAGTGTCCACTGAGGTAAAAACCACAAGGTCCTGCTGTGTTCTACAAAGACATCTCATCATCTTAACACACTGCAAGGATGTACTGCGTATACGAGTTGTGAGCAGTTGAAAAATGTAAAGGCCTGAAAAAAAAAGTTCTTGTTTAACACCGAGTTGGTCTTTCTGGCTTCCTACCAGTTATCATAGCGCCACTCCTTCCAGTTATTCGTTCCACCCCTACTGGTGTATTATGCAATAATACAAACGTCTCAAAATTCTAACATACATTGGGTGTAGCATGAAGAATTTAAGCTACATTTTTCTAATCAGACGTCCTTTTACAGACTTCAATGGCTTTAGTTAAAATTAAGAATTAATTTAAAGGCCTGCCCACACTAATACAGATATTTTTCAGATGTCCATAGTTTTACAAAATATCTCCATACACATGATAATGCAAAAATGACAACAAACCCTGTCGTAAGCATGTCTACAACAGTTTTATGTAAATAATTCTGCCATTATATCAGTTCTGTGGACATTGAACTGTGGATGCTGTGAGTAAAGATGCTGGCGAAGTCGTGCAGACACACCAAGTAAAGCTGCAAAGATTTAATTGCTAGTGCCAACCAAAAACAGTAAATGTTATTGTTTTAGGTGTGTGCTTGTTACGCAAACCAACAATGGGCATGCACGAGTCGAGGTGTGGCATCACTGCTTCCCAAACCTTCTGTTTTCACATGGATACACACAGATGGGACTGTTTCAAACCTGCAGTTTAGGGGAAAAAAATTTCAAATGTAGAGAAACTTTGTCGTTCTACAAAATAGTTGTATGAGTGTGGATAAGGTCATCATCACTTAGAGTTGTCAGCTAGAAAAAAAAATTCTTTGGTTATTGTTTATCCTCCAGCTATGTGGTTTTAATTATTTTATTTCATCAGGTTATCGTCTGCAGACATAGTGAATTATTACAAGAACTCCTTAGTAATAATACTTCCAGATGACTAACGCAGAACTATTTTTAAAGACTTGTTAATGACTTTGTAATATATATTGTATAAACAATGTGCAAATTAAAAAAAAAAAAACACAAAAACCCCCCCAAACAATTTAGCTCAATTCAATATAGTTCAATTTAAAGAGGCTTTTTAGAATGCAAGTTTTAAAAAACACTAAACTTTAAAATGTAATTTGTTCAAATATTTGTACAAATCAGCAGCTACGTATGCTCTGTCACCTCCAAGGATTTTTATTTTATTTTGAAAGGCCATTTAGCTCTTTGAAGTCTGAGCTGTAGCCTCAAACCCCTCCATCAATGCTTACATGTGACAAACTAAATGGACTTGTTATCTAAAAAAAAAAAAAAAAAAAACATATTGCCAAAATGAATTTCTCGTTTTATTCTGGTGTTACTATGGTCACTGACACTGATCACTGGAAAGTCGTCCGTCCAAAAACAAGCTGCATTTCTACATACAAGACAAACTGTAGAAAATGTTTTTTTTTACCAAGTTACAGGTCAGACACGAGGTTTAAAACATTATCTGTGAACGACTGTATTCTGTGACCTAAATCTTTTTTTATAATTTAACCTAACCTCAGCCCAGAAACTGAAATGGTTCCCATGGTAGTCTGTGCTAATTACACAAACACACACATTCGTAGAATTGTTGTGGAAGAACTGGGTCATCATTTTAGTAAAATGTCATACTCACACTTATTAAATGTCAACTAAATTATTTCAATATTCACATACATTTGTTCGCCTTCTACCACTTTATACCATACATGTGCAATATATGTCAGACAAAAGGTTTAATAAGGCTCTACTAGGAATGATAACCTGAGTTGAAACATGTCAACCATTCACTAAACTACAACACTGCTTTCAGGCCAACATGCTGCTGAAAATACCGGCAGAAAGCCGTTTGTGCAGAGTATTCTCACTGTGCGGTGAATGGCTGCTTTTTCAAGGCTGCTTCTAAGCTGTTTAAGTAGCTCTGGCTGTACTGGCAGAAGTGTGTGTTTGTTCTCAGAGACTTTGTTGCTATACTGAGCCAGCATTGTGCTGTGTGTGGCGGATGGGGATACAAACTTCCGTGCTCACAATAATAGAACTGATAATCTTTTTCCTGTGTTAATGTACATTGTTCCAGAAAGTCTCCAGCCACACAAAAGCGCACACATGTACACTGTACTTCAGTCCAAACCCGTTACTTAAGAGCAGGACAGATTCCAAATAAAGATATTTTTGGATCAAAAGTTACTGCTGGCTTATATTTTGTGCCAACTTGTGATCATTTTAAATATGCAATGTTTTGTTTTCCCCAGAATGTTGTTCTTTTCCTCCTTATGTGTTTTGGTGTAGCTTCATTAAAGCTGCATGATAACACACTTCCCAAATGGGATGCTCGCTGACACACTAAAACCAGTAAAGCATTATGAACAAATGGAGCCACGGATGCATTTGAATTAGTGTGCGTTTCTGCATGGATGGCTAAGTTTAGCGTGCAGGAACAGAGAAGTTTCTCACTTTACAGGATGTGGCATTTGCTTATAAATCACACAAGAAGACACTAAGATGACTTTCAATATTTCAAATGAGTTTCATTTAAATATTAATACAGATTGTTTTAACCAATTCTCATAGCCTGTGCAAAGTTTGCACTCTGCTTTTTGCTATATATTTGGTATTTTTGTTGTATGTGTGTAATAATGTGTAAAAATGAGTCAGTTAGCTCCTGTTTGTTACAGCAACAACAACAACAACAACAACAACAAGAGGCAGCTGCTGCAAATAAACATGCTCTGGGATTAATACGTCAGTGTAAGTCTAACTAATGACTGGATAACTATATGCTTGGTTATGTGGGTGGACAAACTTCAGCCCATCGTACTGTTGGCTCGCTAGCAGTTGGTCAGCTAGTGCAGTGGTTCTCAACCTG